>NW_021634139.1:0-68632 GCF_004799145.2 Neltuma alba | reverse complement strand
TATATGAAACTTACATTAACAACACAAGTCCTCTTCACCATCTGCACGGTTTGGGAAAAAGAGAGAAATTAAATGTGAATGTTTTTCTGGCGAATCATGTATTTGTTGGGGAAATTTGAGGCCAACAACAACATCAAGCAGACATAGATTCTAGAGATACCTTTTCAGAAAAAGAGAAACACTTGTATAAACTTAAACAAGTATATACAGTTTCCTGTTTTGTATTGTAAATATATTATGTTACTTTCCTGTTTCTTGTGATAATAGTATGCTTAATACTTGTAGTTGACCCACTTGACTGATTTGCATGTTAATATGCAAGATAAATGCAGTAATTTCGACTAAAATATGAAATAATTCTTTATGGGATGTTTATGTATATTTCAACATTTCTGCTAAAAAAATGTATATTTTAAAATTAAGAAATTATGTAATTCCAACAAAAAAAAATTTTGTTTTTGGGGGAAGAGAAAATCATGAGGAAGTTAGATGTGATAAGTTATTGAGTAGAGAAAAAACAGACTTTTCAAAAGCTGACACAGAACACAATAAGCAGAAAAGATAATATTCTTTTCAAAAGTGTAATATTTTGCTAGAAAAATTATCCGCGGCACACTCTTTTAAAAGAACTCAGTTATAATAAAATAACATTTTTTTCACTATTTTTCTTAACGAGGATTTTCTTTTTTGGGGGGTGAAGTGATATTTTTATAAAAGAGTTTAATAATTAAAGCTTAAAGGACTATATCCATTTTCTTTCTCCCTACTCCTTTTCAAAATTGCATTGTCATTTCAAATGCTCCCTTTTTTTAATTATCGTGTTAATTTATTAGAGATAAGTGAGGATAAATGCATGGGACTAAGTTATTTAAATCAATATTTATTTGTTAGGCCAAAAAAACAAAAAGGAAAAGCAATATTTCGTTGGCATGAGTAGGTGATTGTTCTGTTATTTGAATTGATGGATTAATGCATCACAACATCTGATATGAATCATGTTTTTTCTTCTGGACAACCTTTCTATAATTATGATCATAGGTACTCACTTACTAATTAAAAAAAATAATTATGTTAATGTATCAAAAAAATTAATGTGCTAATTTTTTTAAAATTTTTTTGAATATGTCCTTAACTGAACTAACAATTAATGCTAGTAGTATTTTGGACTTCACAATAAACCATAACAAATATTATCTTCAAGTTTTCTAAATAAAATAAAATAAAAACAACAGTTTTCTTGAAAATTAGCATTTGAACATAGCAGGAATGAGTATGTTTTTGGTGCATATCACTGATGGCTATTTTCTTATTCGACATTAGGCCGGGGAAAGAACCTACGGTGCATGTTATAATAAGAACCAGTCAAAAAACTTAAGAAGGAAAAAGAAAATGGTACCAAACGACATTAATCTCTAATGTTAGAGACTCGCCCAACCCAAATCGACATGCCCAGTTCGGGCTGGCTTTGAGATGGCGTATTCATGTTTCATATGCCAGAGTTGATGAGTTCCACCTTAGTTGATTAATCAATCTGCTAACTTCAGAATAACTAATCAGATCCGCTGGTCGTAATTAAATGAGACAATACATTCACAATGAAGTTCTTCCCACTTCATCAAATAATTACAATGGCCAGAAACACTGTACTGTCATCGAAATTTTATACATTCAATGCCACATTTTCTTGGCTACAAGACATCAACAAGGACTACGGATACCATCTGTACAAACTTCTGATACTGAGTTGGACGGTTTTTCATATGCACATTAAGTTATACCCGCAGATAATAAAACATAAGAACCAGAGCATGGATGATGAGGGGAAAAAAAATAACAAATGCCAAACAGAATTATCCTCTTCACAAGTTGGCATGCACATGACATGACAGTACCCAGACACTGCAAATCAAAGTGCTGCAATGCCCGTGTCACGACATGTCACTTCCTTCCTTGGACTCCAACTTATTTTCTTCCGGTTAAATAACAATTGTTTCTCCATGCATCAAGAAATTGCCCTCTGCTTCTTCGGCTTAGATGATTATTATGAACAATTAACATATTGAGGCTCCATCACAGTGCTGCTGCCCCTTCAATATCATACACTTGCGTTTTTTTTTTTTTTTGGATGAGTCACTTTGTACAGCTAAAGATTCAGTGTGCAGTGGTTAGGACTCCTAGACCCATTTCTTGTGACTAGGAATAAGATATGCATTAAATAGTTAATTTGTCTACAGCTTGTCATCCAAATCGCCCTTTGGGCTTTCCAACAAATCACCCGAGTATGACCCATCCGGTTGACGGATGCAAATGTTCAAATTGCTTGATAAGAAATGTTCCTAGATAGTGTAAATGGAAAAATGGTCAGCCATATCCTTGTCCAATAAACAGCAGATGCATGATTTTAATTTTTGGGCCACAGAAGATGCAGAATTAGGTGATAGATGAATGCAGCTTTTACACTAAAGCGAGAGAGTATCAACAGTTTAACTATTTCAAGAAGTTGATAAGTGAACTTTAGTAAATAACAGTACCTGGTCAACAGTCTCTTGGCCCTCTGAATGAAAGAGAATTGGCCTGCATCGCTTATCCTCATTCATCAAGCTCGAATTTTGGAAGTGTGTCACAAGTGCTGCCTTTCCTTGGATCCGTGCATAAGCCAGTGATGCAACTTTTTCACTATTAAATTTTTCCCATTTCTTCCCATTAAATTCCTGCACAAATTTCAATGGTTAGACTTCACTTAATTATGCACATGCTTATTGAGACCAGTACAAAATTTAAGCGAAAGAATAAAGCCAAAACCTACTCAAGGAATTCATGAAATTTTATTAAGAATTTTCACAGCATTGTCAGAAAGGTGTTTATTGTCATAATGTCAAGGTAAAATGTCACATTAGGGTGTCCTTACGGCACAAAGCCGCAAACTAAATTGAAATAACAGTAACAAAATTTAAACTGAAACATGAGAAAGAACCAAAGTTTAAACCTTGTAGAAGGGAACAATATGTGAAGCAGACACCATGTTGATGAAAGCGTAACCCACATTACACTTGTTCTGCAAGGAAAAAAGAATTTTAAGCAAAAAGCCACCTTGGAAAAAATCACTCGACAAATAAAATAATTTACAAAATAAGTATACCTTAAAGTCAATGGGCAAGTAGAGAAAGTCATAAGTGCCCCGGTGGTTCTCATCAATTGCAGACAGCAACATCTTTGAAGTGTACCTAAAAGGCAACACATATCACAAACATCACTCTAAAAATAAAAAAAATTATTTAAAAAAAAAAAAAAAAGCTGCAGTCCAACTCAAATTGCTAATACGAGGCACATCACCAGATTAACATTCATACTTATTAGGAATGTTTTTAATCATTAAAGTAGTCCTTGTATCTTCGCCACTGATAATTTTGTCCAGGTCAAGTTGATACTGCTTCTTGCTATCAATTTGGGTAATGCTATTTTCAGGTCGCCGACTCCGGCCACGTTCA
Source organism: Neltuma alba (assembly GCF_004799145.2). Classification (NCBI taxonomy): domain Eukaryota; kingdom Viridiplantae; phylum Streptophyta; class Magnoliopsida; order Fabales; family Fabaceae; genus Neltuma; species Neltuma alba. The sequence continues at coordinate 65,144 of NW_021634139.1, read as the reverse complement.
ATAAACCCCTCACTGTTTGCAGCGACTGAAGAATAAGAACCATTTCCAAGAAACAAGGAACTGTGCCTGGGCAGTGACATCAACCTGAAACTAGGTGAATTAGTTTCAGCAGCACTTCCTGAAAGGCCAATAACCCCAGAAGCTGCACGAGCACCCATGTTCATAAAGTTCCCATCACCATGATTTATACTCCCATATGATGCTGGACTCATGAAAGAAGTTTCTGGTGAGTCCGGGAAATAGCTAAAATGCCTATCAAGAGGAAGGCCAGAAGGAGCAGATCCTACATGATGATGGGAGCGGGAACCAAGATAGGAACTGTGTCGATTAGTATATGGGAACCCCTGCTTCTCACCACTAGATGTAAAAGGGAGCCCAGCAGAAGACGACGACCAAGCAGAAGTGTTTGAATGGTCTGTGTAAGAAGTAGTTGGACTTCCCCAAAGAAATTGAGGACCAGATAGTGTTCCAATGCTTGATGAAGTTGAGCTTGACTCACCAAAAGTAGCAATGGGTCTAGAACTTGCATTTACTTTTAGCTCGGGAAATGACAGTGAATTCTGAAAAGCTACTCCTTTTGTTGATACTGCATTTGTAAATATCTGATTTGAACTATTAACTCTTGCTGAGTCCTTGCCAATTGGAGCAATCTTCGTAGAGTTTGATGCATGAGGGGAGAGAATTGCGGCCAATCCAGATGAATGGTTGCTATTTACTGGAGACTTGCTAAAAGAACTTAAATAACTATGTTCAACTGGACTGCTAAATTGTGCCCAGGTACCTGCACAAATTAGCCACTTAATTCAGATTCCAACTGAAAGGGCTTCTAAAAGACGACATAACTATAGTATATAACTGAACATGAGAAAAAAGGTTGAAATAAAAGAAACATACCAGGAGGAGAACTGGCCAAAGGTGAACCTGCTTGATGTCTAAAAGGCCGCGCTTCATCTAGGTCCAGCTCTTGACTCAGTTGTTGCATCAAACTGAAAAAAGAAAACGCATGACTAATTTTGAACTGGATCAATCAATTATGACCATACTGGCCTCATTACTGTAATTCAAGCAATATGGTCGAGACTTGTGATGTTAAAGGAATTTTAATTTAGTTAACCATCATAAATTTGTGTGGTTCTACATTAGCCACTTAGCATAAATGATGAACACAAGTGGTAAGTGGCTAATTTTGTGTTTAATGCAGAATTAAATTTGGTTAGCCCAAGAAGTGATGTCAAAACCATTTCAAGTACAAGTCATAATGTACACTTGACTATAATATTCCCCAAGAACATATCAAAGATAAATAAATGCTAATGTAATATAAAGGAAAAAAAACACCAACATGCATAAGAGAGTGAAGCCTTGAGTCTACAAGATTGAAAGGGAAAGGCTTAATTAAGGACCGAAAAAAGGAGGAAGCAAAATGCCACAAATTAGCCGCAGTTGCTTAAAAGATGGTGAGGCAACAAATTAACTAGAAAATTCTCCAATGCATGGCATGGGAACGTTCAATTTTTTTAGAGAAAAATATGTAGCTCAACAAAACACCCAACCCATTGAACTTATAAAATGTACCTCAACAAGAATTTTGTTTTAAATGATATAGGATTATTTTAAAAAAAGTCATTTCAATGAATAGTAATAGAATAATGTTAGAAAAATATTGTTTTTAGTACTATATTAATTACTTAATTTATAACACAACACCCTGACACTGTAATAGTGCAGTATATTTTTAAGATACTCAAGTCATAGGTCAGGAAAGCGAAATAATAGTGCATTTTGTTGACCAACTGTTTAGAAAATGCAAACAACCAATGTGAAACCTTACTTTCTTCGTGCCCCACCAGGGCGGCTGGGTTCAAGTTTGATGCGTTTCCCTGCAATATCACATCGATTTAATGCCTTAAGTGCGGCCTCAGCTGCTCTAACATCATAAAATTCAATAAATTTATGGTGTCTCTTATGTGGTGTTTCCCTTATCTGCAATTTTTAACACCAAGTAAAAAGATAACTAATACATGACAAGGTAAAAACCAAGAAGAAATCCAAACAAGAAATTCAGATGGACAGTGAGCACACTCGCAGAAATTTTACCTCTTTGACCTCCCCATAAGCCCCAAATATTAGGCGAAGATCATCATTTGACACTGACGGATCCAAATTGAAGACTACAAGAGTTCCTTGGTTGATGTCTTTTTCAGAGGGGTTGTCCTGAACAGTAGTGAAGAAGATTAGAACCGCCAAAAGAAGAAATCATATTAATTATATCTTAAGAATAGCTATAAAAAAAAAAAAAATCAAACCTTAGGGATTGAAAAATGAATGTCAAGTTTTCTTCGTCTCAAGGGCTTGTTTTGTAAAGCACGCATTGCGGTACGAGCATCTCGAATATCATAGTAAGATATCATCACAAAGCCCCGATGCTTGCATGCAGTGTACAAAGTTCTAATATCCCCATATTGCTATACAAACAAAAAGATAAAACAAGAAAGAAGAAATACAGAATCAAAATTAAGACTGAAAAAAAAGTAAACAAAGAAAAGTATAAAACCCATCCTCAATGCAGAACAAAAAAATAACCCAAAAAAAAAATAGCATAATTAAAAAGGAGATCATTCAAATATCAACTGGAAGTATCTGTCACCAAAGCAGCACACGACAACCAAAAAGTCACACACAAACAAAAATTGTAGATAACAAAATGTTGGTTGTAATACTAGTGACATAGTTTTAGGCTCAGCTTCAAATTTCCCAACTTTTTTGTGAAATTATATTTGCCCTGGTTTTAAAAGGCTTTGGTGCAACCGTTATACTATGGGACAGATGAACTGCAGTCCGTTAAATATATAAGCCTGCAGCATCTTTTCGTTTGGGAAGAAAGAAAGAAAAATGAGGGGGGGAAAAAAGACTGCGAGGGTAGTAGAATTTTTCCTACGCCCAGACTACCAACATATCGGTTTCTTGGAAGTTTAAAGACAAAGGTGGAGAGTTTCCATATACTATCCTCTGTCTTCTTTATGACAAATATAGGCAAAGAGTGAGTATTATCATTCAACTCTTGTTTGCTCACAATCACCATATGGATAGGAATAAATTTACTGTAAAGCAGGGAACTAAAATGAGCAAAGAAATGCAACTGAAAAAGCAAAAGCATAATCATCCACCACATCAGAAAAGCATCAAAAGATAGACAAAATTCATTGAAGCACTAGCTTTAATGTAGCATACCTCAAACAGTGATCTTAATTCAGAATCCTCAACGTTACTGTTAATGTTTCTCACAAATAATGTTCTTGATGGATGTTCTCCATAGGGATGCTCCCCAGCCACAGGTCCCACACCATTTGGAAGTACATAATGGCCAATACCATTTGAAGCAACTCCATCAGTAATGCTCATCTTTGACATGCCAATCTTAAGACTCTCCTGGGGCTCAAAATCCATTTCTAACCCTCCCCCACTACCAAACAAATCATTCTCGTCCAAATCCTCCAGTTGGCTGGGCAATCTACTCAGGTCAAAATCATCCATTATCCCAGCTAATAGCTCTTCTTCATCATCAGGAAGCATGTTTCCAACAGCATTGGTTTCAACATCTTCAAGGGGATCATACCCCCCAACTTCCTTGTCGTCTTTATTAAACACTGGCATGTTATCATCAAAAGGTTGGCCATTACGCACGGAATCAGGAAAATTCACTGCATATTGACAATAAAAACGAAAAGAAAAAAGGCATCAGAAATCATATCAGGTGACTCCAGCATTGCGTGTAAGAGAATCCCAAGCTTACACTTTTGATGTGGAAGAACAGGCAGGGAACAAGAAAACAAGCTAGCATCACTCGATGCATGATGTGCACCAACCCTGTGTGGTATCCCCCAAGCACTGCTTTCCGCATTTTTAGCAACATTAAGCAGAGAGATCCCAGAAAGATCTATATAAACAGTGTGCGTAGCTGATTAATAGACATGAATTCTACGTTTATAGCTGAATGTTTGCATTACATGTAAAATAGGAAGCACCTGCTGACCCACAGGCTGACTTAGAATCCAAAGAATGCTTATCCTCTGACTCCATCGAATCACTTTCTGAAGGAAGAATAGATTAAAGAAGATGTGTGAGTAAATCGCTGAGTATCAATTATGCAAAGACAATGTAGCTAGAACCATAGTGATACAAATTTGTCACGGATCGTCACATAACATTGCCACAATTAAAGGAAGGAGTGTCATAATTCAGTCTCCCTTAAAGACAAGCTAAGGTTCCCTGATTTTTCTATCTCACTACATAGGATATACCGCCCAATGGGATGATTAGTACAAGAGTACAACCTCCAACGAGATGTGCCAGGTTTAATTAACCAACAACAGTAGCCACAACAACATGTTGATCAATAGCACTTCTATAAGATGGAGTTGAATAATTGAAATGGAACTGTAGTAAGGAATCAAGTAATTCCATAATGGATGCATTTGGTTGAAGAAACAACAAGAGCCAAGGAATGTTGATTCTCATTGGAATCCATTTTCTCTCCTTTTTCTTGGTTCGGAAAGAGAAAGGCAGGAAAGGGGAGGGGGAACGGAAAATTAAATAAATTAAGTGGCAAGGGGATCGAGTTATAAAAAACGATATGGTAGTAGGTTATTACAAAATTCAAGCATATTCATTTGTGTCCTTTATGCTTCCAAACAAAAAGCACTGCAGTTTCTCTGTCTTTCCCTCGAATAAAATATGCCAAGAAAAGAAGTAAAAATCGGAACTTTCTCCATTCTGATCATTCTTTAATCATACTATGTTCAGTCCCTTCCACTACGTTTAACCCCTTTATCAAGCTGTCAATAATGGCAGATGGGTAGAGCACTATTTCGGCTCATCTAAAATTCAAAAGGATAACGTGCTTCGTGGTTTGTGACCATAAAAACATAAACATATATATAACAAGATAGCGAGATTAAAGGATTAAAGAATAACGGTGAAGCGAGAGAGCACTTAACAGCCGAAGCTTTTCACAACTGCCCACTAAGTTAACAAAGTCCCAGAGCAAAATAACCCAGTCCACAGTAATCCACAGATTTTATGTGCTGTACGCAAAAATGCACAGTTCTTCTATATGACTTGAAGAAACCACAACTGAAACTGGTAAGAGTCAACTTAAGTTCCAACCCGGAATCACCAAGCAAGTTCAATCAACAGTAGCAGCCCCAACAAGAAAAAGATACAGTTTTTCAGTTCTCACCAACAGCACAGGTTTAATTTGCCAAAATTCTAAAATCCTACTCGCTAGGTATCGCGATCAAATGCAGCAAAAGGAGACCACGAAAGAATTGTTTCAGATTTGAAGAATTAGAAAGCTGAGAGAGAGTAAAAGGAGCAGAAACATATGGTACCTGCAGAAGAGAAGACGAGAGTGAAGGAGGCGCTAGAGGGCGTCCATGGAGAATAGATTTTCTAGCTGACGGTTTAAACAGTTGTATTGATCACGGAAATTGGGTAGGGAGGGAGAGTTTCGTAGAAGCAGAGATATTTCTTCCTTTCACTCTTCTACTTCCTCCTCCATCGCCGGAAAACCAGAGTAAGAGAAGTGAGAGAAAATTTCACGAGCTGAAATTAAGGGGGGAAAAAGAAAAGAACAGAGAAAAAAGCGTAGCAATCAAGAGCAAAAATTAGAGGGAGAAAGGAGAAAGCAAGAAATGATTGGAGGGAAGAAGAACAAGTACGGGAAAATTAAGTAGAAACTAGAAAGTACATAGAATTTCATAAAAATGAATTTATATGCAGAGAAAAATAAAACAAATTAAAAAAAAAGAAAGATACGTGTTATGTTTTCTCTCCTCTCTCAGTTTCGCTGTCTAGTCTTCCGCACTGAAATTCTGCCATATTTGAATTTCTTTTGGCGTCCGTTGACACGAACGTATTCAAGAATCCATAGGCTCTCTGTCCGGCTCTAAAATTAAGAATAAAGAATACATATGTATGTGTCTGTACTCTTCAAACATTGCGCCCACGCACGTACCTTAAATTTATTTTATTTCGCCTTCAATTTAACAACTTTTTTTAAGTGCTGGTAAAAAAAACAACTTTTTTAAGTAAATTATTTTCTGCTATTAACTATAAGTTATTTTTAACATATTTTATGCAAATTAAAAAATATTAAAATTTTTTAATTTTTTAATTTCATTTCTATTTAATATAATAATAAATAAATAATAAAATTATACATTTGTTATGAAATTAACCAACAATAAAAGCAGATTGAAGAAGAGAAGTAGACAAGAAAATAAGAAAATGATATTGTATTCCTTCACTTACTTCACTTGCATCACAATACAATAGCATGCCTTATTTATAGGCATAGTCTTACACATAAATTACATTTGTACTTAAATGAGAGATAATGGACAATAAACCACATGAATATGAGTGTAGGGAGTTACAAGATTAAAGGCATAGTGGAAAAGTAATGGAGTAGTGGAAGATTAATGCCTAGTGGAAGTAATGGGAGTTTATGATGAAGTTGAGAGGAAAAGGAAGAGGAAGAAGAGGAGATAGACATCCACATGTTATATGTTCATAACACTCCCCATTGGATGTCCATTATATAAGATATGTGCCTCATTAAAAAACTTTAATTAGGAAAAACCCTATGGGACAAAAACCTAGCAGAAGAAAAAAACTACACATTTATTGATATACTATTTGGTATTGCCTCATTAAAAACCTTGATAGGAAAACCCAGTGGGAAAAAACCATAGACAAGGAAAAACGAGTACAACGTGTATTAACTCCCTCTCTTGATAACATCAATTGATATCTCCGAGTTTGTGACATCCAATATCATGAACAAATTTTTCAGATAGTGTAATTGGAAGTGACTTGGTGAACAAATCCGTCAGATTTTTATTTGAACATATTTGCTAAATATATCTTTTGAATATTATGAAATACTTAATCTGGAATTACCAACATGTGGATCAAAAAAGAATCTAGAACTCTATTCCAATATCTTTCATGAAGAACTACACCTTGGTAATGAGTTAACAACAAATGATATGTCAAGTCATGAGTGACCAATAAAATATGATATGATACTTCTAGACCTATGATTTGGTATTTCTAGACCAAATAGTTCTTCATCAAATTCTCAAAATCTAAAAAGTTCATTATTCACCTTCACAAATCTCACAACCATCAAAGTATATAATGGATGTGATTTATCCATATAAAAACACTTTAAGGCCTTTCTTGTATCAATTATTTGATACACAAAAATCTGCATTTCTCAAGTATTCAATTTGCAATCCAAAGCAAAACTTTGTTCTTTCCAAGTCCTTCATATCAAATTCTTTCTTTAAGTAATCCATAACTTTTGTAAGCTCTTCAAGAGTTCTAATAATATTTATGTCATCAGCATAAACAATTATAGCATACTCATTTTCAGATCTTTTCATAAAAATACATGGGCAAATTGGATCATTTTTATATCATTTTTTCAACTGATATTTACTTAGTCGGTTATACCACATACGTCCTGATCGCTTCAATTCTTATAGAACTTATTTAGCTTAATTAAGTATTGTTCTCAAGAACTTGAATTGTATGCTTCTGGCAAGTGAAATCCTTCAGGGAATTTCATATATTTTGATCCAGAACTGTAAAATGATGATACATACTGAAATCATTTTAATCTTCACAATATTTCATATACTGAAAGATTTTCATATATATACTCCTGGCATATTTTGGATCCTTCAAAGATTATCATGTAAATTTTACTATTTAATGATCCCCATCCATGGGTCATCTAACAGGCACATTTCATAATGCCAGACTATTCAAATATGTAAGATTATATCCACCACAAAATAATATGTCTCATCATAATCATTTGTGAAAATCTATATTTTCACATCACATAAACATCCATATATTCTATAGAAACTTTATATTTCATGTGTTGGGACTGCAAGCCCATTTTCACATATTCAAATGATATTTTGATCACGTCTTTTCCCTTTTCTTTTTCTTCTTGGCCAAATTTATATCTACTTTATATGATAGATCTATGTGTAAGATCCTCTTTTTATCACGTGATATTCTTATGAAAATCATTGTCGACAACTTTACCGTTTTTGTTCCATTTTTTCTTTTGTGACATAACTTGTTGAGATCTCTTTCTTCCTTTTCAGGTACCTGAAACTCTTCTAGAGTTTTACAATTAGTTATATCTCGACACTCTTCTAGAGTACATGCCTCTTCAATACAACTTCTAAGTTGTATGCTCCTCTTTATTCAAGATATTTATGTTGGAGCCGATTAACCTCTCATACTTCTGGCATGTCTTAATATTTATAATAATTGGAGCATTTTCAGCTGGAATAAGAGATTTAAAAATTTTCATTCAAGCCAGTAAAATATTTTGTAGCATTTCATAAATGGAATTTTGATGAACTTCTGGTCCATACTAATATATATGGGGATTTGTATTTGATAGTAATGATGCATTCCATATATTCTCTTTTCCAGATACTCAATTTCTCCCCCTCATATTAGGAAAATTTTGTCGAATAACAGTCAACTAATTATGTAGTATAAGTGTCCTAAATCTATTTGTTTCTTTTAGGAACATTGTTTTGTTCCATTTAGGAACAAACAAGAAGAAAGAAGTTTTTACCCAACATATGTCCAGCCTTTTTTTTTTAAATATCCATCTATGTGCAATGTGGTGGATTACCAGGAATAAATATTGTACATTTCAAATTTTAGATGAAAAATACTTGGCTCTTGACCAAAAGCCAATTTTATTGGGAGAATTTTGTTGCCTTGATATCTATAAGTGCTGCAATATATTAAATCAAATATGCCAACACTAAAATGAAAAAAATCTGTTCTCATAAATATTGATCAAGCTATTCATGGAGGCATTAACAAATGATTTTGCTAAATCAATTTGTTAAGCACACTTTTCAACATTAAAAGCCTGATATATAAATTCACTAGCATCTTTAAAATCAAGTCTTGGGAATCACATAGTCTAGAAATATTTATCTAAATAATCTTACAAACTTCAGGTTGCAAATTAATGTCAATCACACTTTTTACCATTTTATATAGACGCATCTATCAAATATTGAATACTTGTATGGCTTACGTGCTTCTAAATGGGCCCATATATATTTTCTGAAATGTAGTGATCCATTCAAAAACAAAACATAACTAGTGATATTTTATAATCAATTTTCTTTGAGAACAAGCAGCACATACGAATTCTTAAAAATATTGGCTATCCGGAAGAATCTTCTGGTTCATTAATGGATATCAAGACATTATCTTCAATAATTTGTTGCATCATATAGTTTAAGATGGTCAAACAAGTCATGCCAATAATAAATCTAATTATATCAGTAAACTCCTGGTTTACTGTACCATGTTTCATCACCAACAATAAATTTTTCAATATAATATATGACTGATGATATCCATTTATGAAATTGATATGAAAAATATATTCAATATCAACTCATACTTGTATTCCAACAGTTTTTCCCATCAAGATTGAGTCATTCAAATATGATTCCTTTATTCATATATTTCATAAACAGTTACTAGGATATAATAGGTTAAAACCAATAACCTATCTTTGACTTGGAAGTCCAAGTACTTCCTAATTCATATATAGTTACGAACTTTAATCTAATTGTACTATAACATTTATACTCTTTGGAGAACCAAAGTAGTGATGTAGATTTATGAGTCATATTTTTCACTATCAATACTTTGTCTGCTCATAAAGAAAAATCAGTATTAGTTCTTCTAGAACTATATTAATACTATTACATCTAGTTCTTCAAGAACTATAGAATTTAAAAAGAATATGAAAGACAACTCTATTTCAATATATCATTAACATAATAACAAATAATTATAAGTATCACAAATTTAACTTGCAATACACATAGAGAACACACAAAAATGATGAAGAACATTTAAAATGAACTTTTTAAAAATAAAGTACAAATAAGACTTAACGTTCAAAACTTTTCAATATTAATCAAGGTACTATAGACATTTTAAATATTCAAAACTAATATTAAATCAAATCATATAAATAAGATATAAATAAACAAAATATAACTAATAACTTTTGGGTCTATTTGATCTATTTAGTTTTATATCACATACTTATCAATATCACAATATCAAATTCTTATAACAATTTGTTTCTCACAAATTACAATAAATTTAACGACTGATAAAAATTAAACATTACACATATAGCCTTCTAGGCATATACTTATATGTTTTCTATTTTTATATATACTTTGGGCATCTATCTTTCTTCACAACTTATTGTCTTTTGGCGTTAAAATTACCTTCGATATTTTCATAATATCACTTGGTCTTTTTGATTTCACAACTATTTTTTCTTAACATTTGCTTTTCAATGAATTGATACATATTTGTCTATATGACTTCTAGTCATATTATAATAGTTGTTTATAATTTTATCATATTGATCATAGAGTTATTACTAATTCTGTTGTTATGATTCAATAGTCAAGCCTCAAGATTATTGTCCTTTTAGTTATCAATTCCACTAATACAATGTGATCATAATCTTTATCACTTTTATAGATATATTCTTTGCTTTCAATAGCACACCATCAATTTTCTCAAATATTAGTCTTCTGGACTATAACAAAATTTTTAGAACTACAAATTTCTTTTGTATCGTTTCATTTTTAACCATCAATCTTCAGGACTTTGATATAGATTATCAAATTGTGATAATTTTGTCATACCATCCGTTACTACCACAAGATGGTCTTTTATCAAATAATCATCAAAACATGATGTGGGTTCTGGCCATCTAATCACAGAATCAAGAGTACAATGGCTATTAGCCATTCGTTTATATATTTAACATTTATTTTACTTTCTAAGACAACAATTAACCAATATCAGAGATGATAATCATATATAGTAATTTTATAGATGAACATAAACTTCATAGCAAATCAAGAAATATAAAGATAGTAGAATCATGAAAATATAAGAAAAATAAGAAATAAAAATAAAAATTTTCATATCTCAATATGATGAATAAAATATTCGATTGCCAATGAATCAATATGGTTAATATGCAAAACCATCATTTGCTCTAGATAAATTGGAGAAATCTCACCAAACTATTCGAATCAAACTATCTTCATTTAACGAACAAAACATCAACGTGTATCAACTAGAAGCCATGAACTCAGATAGTAGAATCTCGTGCTGATAACGTATTATGAAATTAATCAACAATAAAAGCAAATTGGAGAAGAGAAGTAGACAAGAAAATGAGAGAATAATATTGTATTCCTTCACTTGCTTCACTTGCATCACAATACAATGACATGCCTTATTTCTAAGCATAGTCTTATACATAAGTTACATTTGTACTTAAATGATAGATAGTGGACAATAAACCACATGAATATGAGTAGAGGGAGTTACAAGATTAAAGGCATAGTGGAAAGGTAATGAAGTAGTGGAAGATTAATGCCTAGTGGAGGTAGTGGGAGTTAATGACAAAGTTGAGAGGAAAAGGAGGAGGAAGAAGAGGAGATGGACATCCACATGTTATATATTCATAACAACACTCGTATAAAAAAATTAATGATGTAATTTATAAATATGTTCAAAAATTTGTTCTGTATGCCTTATAACTAAGACTAAAAGAGTACATGTTATGAAAACTAAATAAATTATTTAAATATAATAAATATAATATGATATCCTTAAAATATTTATGTATAATGTTATATTATATACTATTTTATAAGTTAAATAAATCAGTTTGGATAAAAATAATAAATATTATAATAGAATACATTTAGGAGCAAGATTAAACTTATCACAAAAGGAGTGCCATATAGTTCTTCCTTCTTTACATAAAATAAAATAATCATCAAATTATATAATTAAAATAATGTATATGTAAAAAAAGTTAACTTATTTTCAAAGTCATCCTTATTGGGTGTGTATGAGGCCCGCACAGTCAATGTGCCTCACACGAACATGCAAAAAAAAAAAATGCCCTACCTAACCCAATAAAAAAATACCTGAATAAAATTGGGTATCTTCATACTAGGCGCGAGGCGTATCATCCTACCCATTTTGCCCTACCCAAAAAAAAATCTAAATAAAATGATATTTATTAAAAGTATCACAAAGATTATAATTATACAAAACAATTGAATATAAAAAATTTAAAATTGAACATACTAAGTTGCCCTTAATCAAATTTCTTTGTTCTTTTCCTTTTACCGCCAATTGTTCCTAAATTGATTAGGGACAATTTAGTATTTTCAAATTTATATTTTGATATTTGATTATTCAAAATAATTATAATTTTTATGAATTTATTAAGTATAATTAAATTTTTTTCACATAAGGTATAGGAATGGAAGCCTATCCTGCCCAATCTATTTTTTGCCCAGCCCAAAATAATCAGAACTTCTATATAATAGAGTTGGGCAATGAGTTATAAAATGCAAGCAACTCATTTTTCAAGGCATCAAGCAGAGGTCTTATCCTATTTAGCCTTGTCCATATACAATCCTATTTTTTATTTATAGAAGTAAATGAGTGAATAGTTAATAGAACAAGACTAATCAACTATTAACGTGGATAAAAATAAAAAAAATAGATAATAAAAATTAGGGCAAGTTATCATACCAATGTCTCTATAAAAAAAAAAAAATAGAAGTCTCTAATATATTTCTCTCGTATATAGAACTATAGTGTGAGCGGAGCTTTCTCATTTATCCATGCCCTTAGTTTAGGTTGTATTTTATTTTAAAAATCTATGTGAAAGAATAATAATAAAATTCTTTAAGTCCGATAAACATAAAACTTACATTTTTTAGTCATCGTAAAACTTTGTTAATCATCAGGCCAAGTTCATCCCTCACGAACCAAACTAATTGACCTAAGAGAAGAGAATTTCTCTTACCAAAAAAATCAGTCACACATCAGAGGTGATAATTGACTGATTGAGGAATATTCAAACAAGCACTAAGAACTTGATTGATTAAAGAGAAATCAATTAGATATTTATTATTGGTTGAGGAATTAAAATATTATCTCATAATAAATAAGAAAGATTACACCTTCCTGAAATAAGAGTCACATTGGTCCTATAAATAGGAGACATACCAACTCATTTCTCTTCATCCAAACTGTTGAGCTTTCCAATTATCTCTTCTATTTTCTTTGATGTATTTGTTGGGTCATTACTGCCAAAGGCTAAACCGGTTCCGTATGTTTCTCTCTCCTTTTTTTAATTATTTCTTTTATTTCCTTCAAACTTTAATTATGAATCCACATTGATAAATAAATGTTAAGAAATAAGAATACGTAGTTGTAGTTCACCAACTCAAATTCCGTGTTAATTTCAGAATAATTATCTTTAAAGTGCCAAGTTTTAATGTAAACAGTTTAAATTTATTATGTAAAAATTATTAAGACGAGCATATCAAAGAAACATCAAGTATGGCTAATTTCCACATCAATTGCCACTATTTCTCATATTCATGTACTAGTAAATTTCAAAATCCTTCGGAGAAATTATTGTGCTCATGGTCACCTTCAGTATAGAAAATTTCCACGACTTATCATTATTACAAGTTATGAAATTTGAGGAAAGATCTAACGAATGAATTTTCTCTGGATTATACTTAGAAGAGTTTTTTTTAAAAAAAAATCCTATAAAGTGTGTAATAGTACGGTAAAACAAACAATGTGAACCAACAGAGTTCGAATCCTACCGGATTAAAAAATAACTCTGGATAGAGGCATTCTGACTGCATAGCCTCAATTCGAACTAGTTGGTTACTCGAATAACTAAAAAGAAGTTAAGCATTGGGTTGCCTAGAGGTTATTAAAAAAAAAAAAAACTAAGGTTAAGATGTAATTTTAATCATAATCTTATTTTTTAGAGACAATTTTATCTGTGATTTTCAATTGTGTAATTTTGCCACTGATTTTATGTTTTAGATATAATTTTGCATCTGAACTTTTTTTGTGTAATTTTATCCCTAATTTTTTTATGTGATTTTATCTCTAACGAATAAAATTGCACATAAAAATATCTGAGTTAAAATCGTACCATTAAAAAGAACATGGTTCTTTGCCAAAAAAAAAACTAGCAAAACAAGATTTATTGATAATTTGGATTGGTATTTTTCTTAGCTATTTTTGTTGGGGCCATAATTTTCGTGGATATTTTTTAGGGCTGGTGGTTTTGCTAATAATGGAATTTTCGGCGCTGCATGATTGAATGATTGATTAAAATTAAACGAAAGTGGCGGTACTGTGTAACGACACGTGGACAAGTGAGAAGAAAAGTGGGATGACTTTCGCTGTGTGCCGACCAATCAGGCTGAGCCATAGGCAGTGGGAACAGTAACGTAAGTGAGGGTGAACGCAGTGAAATTATTGTTATCTAACTCCTGAGTTGACTCTTTCAGTTTAACGTTTTTACATTTTCAGTTAATAAAATTATGTCGATTCACTCTTAAACTTGTGATAATTATAAACTCAGTTAAACTTATAAGTTTATTTACTGAGTTTACTGTTAACTCATTCTTAAACTTGTATTAAATTTTTTGATTTGATTATATTTAGAGACTTTATATATGAATTTTATAAAAATTTCTTTGTTGAATGTGATAAATTATAAACATTGATGAATACAATTTTAATTATTTAAATTTAAAATATATTTAAATAAAATTATTCTTATTTTTTATATATTAATTATTTAATTATATATTTTTAATATCAGTTAATTAATAAAAATAAATTTTTTTACGAGCTTACAACCTAAATTTATAATTCTAGTTTACATGATTATCACGAGTTTTAATAAAATCGTAAGTTTTAACAACCATGAAAAGGGAATATAACACCCACCAGAGACGGGTCTGGATTCTCTCAGCGGCGGCATCTCTCAGCGTCTCTCAGCGTCCCAATATCTACCATCAGATTGATCTAAGAGCTCACAATATGCCATATCATCATGCTATTAAAAATTAAAAATAAATCTAATTAATGCTATAAAATTGCCTTTTTTTTAAAAAAAAAAGAACTATTCTTTTTTTTAAAAATCTGAGTGCAACACCTAATTTCTTGGATCTACTTGTTTTAACTGTAGAGTTTATTAAGAGTCCAAATTAATATAAATTGAGTCAGATAAGACCACAAAAAGAGGCAAAGTTTTGCCATCAAGTAAAAATACTTGATATAGTTTTGCCATTCTTTATGGTTTTGCCTGACTTGATCTGTATTAGATTGAACTTAGATAAATTTTCCAATCTAAGATGGATAAGTCCAAAAAAATTATATATAAATATTTGATGGTTAAGTTTTTTCATTCTCTATGGTTATCTGAATAAGTCAGGAGTCTGAACGTCTCATAGATTCTCTAACTAAAATGAGTCAGGTGAAAAAAAACTGAATATTCCATGCTAAAAATAATCCCAATTGAAATCTAGTAAAAAAATTTACACTACAGTTCAGATTTATTTCTAATTTTTAGTAACATCACGACATGGCACAATATGATCTGTGTGAGATGAATTTTAATGGCTGTGATTGCGCCGCTGAGGGACGCTGAGGGAAGACGACGCTGAGAGTATCCTCTTCCACCAGAGACACAGTAGTGACGTCATGTTGCGTCAGCAAGTACACTGGCCTTTTGCCCGCGAAACTTTCGGGATCACCTTTAACCGATCATGTCACGCCGCGTTGCTTAGGGTCGCCGCTTTTTCTTCTTCACCTCTCTTAGTGCACCAACTTTTGTGTGCCTAATTTTAAAATTTTTGTGCTGAGGTATCTTCCATTTTAATTTTTTTTTGGGTGTTTATAAAACATTTTATAAGAAATTTAATTTGCATGGTTTTGGAAACAAAAAACCCACCTCCTATAGCTAAATAAGATATCCATTTAGGCCCCAAATATAATTTTCTTCGTAAATCATTTTTACAGTAATTACACGCATTGAAAAAGCTTTATTAATAGGTAATTCCGATGCATGTGATTTAGAGATGGTAAAACAAATTGGTGGTCCGTCGTGGTATGCCTGAAGTAACATGCATATTGGTGGGTTAGCCCGCTGTCCGCTGGACCATGATTCAAAAAGATATTTTATAATAAAAGATAATACTTATTTATTATAAATAAATAATTTATTTGCAGTGATTAAATATTTTATTTAAACACAAAATGTAATGTTCGAAA
The DNA here is from genome assembly GCF_004799145.2 of Neltuma alba. Taxonomy (NCBI): domain Eukaryota; kingdom Viridiplantae; phylum Streptophyta; class Magnoliopsida; order Fabales; family Fabaceae; genus Neltuma; species Neltuma alba. Next base: position 48,857 of record NW_021634139.1, on the reverse strand, counting down.
AAGATACAGGGATGCATCACGTGCAGAAATATTTTTTATATACCTTGATCCCCCTTGCTTATTGATATTATATCCAGTTATCCACATCTTAAACATAAAAATTTAAATAATTTATTTGTAAATATTAAATATATTAGTTAAGTTAGTTATGTATAAAAAAATTTATATTAATTTTTTTAAAATACTTTTTTATTGATGAAAACTTTACTCTCTTTTTTTTTTGCCTGAATCAATAAAAAGATTGTTTACAAAAAAAATTATAAAGTTACAAGACAAAGTAAATCAAAATTTTATATTTAAAATCAAGACAAGGATTCATAGCAAGAATCGATTCACTTATCAAGTTTCTACAACCTTTAAAATTAAAGGTGTTCAATTATGTCCGGTGAAAATTTTTTGGGACAGAGTAAAATTTTTTTTGGATGGTACTAACGTGGGATAGAGGTGTTCCCATTCTAGCATCGTCCCAATATATTGTCTCTCTCTCTTTTTAAAATTTTATAAATTTATTTTATTTATCATTATAATAATATTATAAGTATAATTTTTATGGCTACATTGTTTATAAGTTTTTCTTCTCGTATGAATTATATAATGCTTTTAGTGGATATGTTAAGTTTATATGTTTTTTTGTCTTTTAAAATGAAACATTTTTCTTTGCGACTTTTCTAGTATTGCCCTTTTTTTAATCAATTTATATCTATTTTTTATATTACTTTGGTTATGAATTTTTATATTCCATGCATATTTGGCTTTGAAATAAAAAAAGGTTAAAAGATTCAGAAAGAAACTACACCGGACGATTGTCCCGTCTCGATTACGAGGATGGGGTTGTGTTGGTCTCGTCCAATCTGATGAACATCCCTATTTAAAATAAAGACAGGTCTGAGCCATGATTTGTTCTTAACTTTATATAGGCTCAGATGTGAAGCCGAAAATTCCAGCCTCATATGATGGGTTTTCTTTTCTTTTGTGTTTTTTTTTTTTTGCTACACACAGGTATCTTTCTCTTAGATTAGAAGTATTACTAGATACTCCTCCTGTCCTTAATATAAGACCCAATTGTTGAGTTGGTTTTGGTCCTAAATATAAGACTCATTTCTCATATTTATCAATTTTCTCTAAATTACCCCTATAGATACTCTCCTAACTATAACCAAATAAAAGAGAGAGATGAGGTATTAAAAAAGATGATTATGGTGTTTTAGGAAAAATGTGTCATATTTCTTATAATTAACTAACTTACCTAACTTCCTTAATCCAATCAAATTAGTTAAATGAGTCTTATATTAAGGACTGGAGGAGTACTAAATATAGGTACCTCTTTCAGCAAGTATTCAGATCTTAATTGATCTACCATGGGTCTTCTTAATTATATTTGTTGGACCCTTGGTATTGTAAATTGGGTTTTAGTTGGGCCTTTCTTTGATGGGTTTTAGTCTCAGCCACTTTTACTATCCTCAAAGACTTCCAAGGCCAATATAGACCATCACGTCCATTTAAAAAGTTGTCTTTGCACTGCACCAATGGGGACTGGGTCTAGCGGAATGAACTACTTCCTCACAACGTGATGAATCAAAATTTAATTCCGACTGGGAAAGGTGTCCAGATTTAGTACTTGACAGTACCTTGAATAGGATTATCTCCAATAGGAGAATACTTATGCTTTCGCAAAAAAAAAAAAAGTTGTCTTTGCTATTAAAAAAAAAAAGGAAGTGTGACTTTTCACTGGCAAAAGAAAAGTGCGATTTTATAATTTTGTCTCTCATTACAATTAATGACCACAATAAAATGCTCTTTAAAAATTAAATGCACGCCAACAGCTTAATGCTAGTGAGGAGAGGTAAAATTGTAAAAACAAACACAGGAAAACCCTACAAAACGAAGATTGAAATTACTAAATCTTAAATAAATTTTTTTATAAAAATATGTTTTTATTTGTAAATTTAATATTATCAAAACCTATTAGAATGTTGTCACTAAACTTAATTTGGGACTCAGTATTTCAAGCTTCTTTTTGTATGATTCTCCCAATAAACTCATCTACTACATCTTGATCTTGTATTTAAAATTAAGCAGTGCTTTAAAATCTTATCCTTTAATAAGAATCAAAGGAAATGTCATGCTCTTTTGATCTTATTTATAAGATATATCCAAAGTATTTAACTAAAATAAAAAAACCCTATTTGAAAATTTAATAACTTTCTGATTTTATCCATATTATATACACACACTTTATAAGAAAATAACAATCAACATAACAATGAATTAGGGATAAAATTGTATAGTTATATAACAAATTTAATGAGATGATCTGTATTAAGGACAAAAAAAAAAACTCTCTGCGCATCAGATAAGTAAATTTAAAAAAAATTAAACAATGATATTTTGTTAATATTATTCCACGAGTAATAAATAACTTTATATAGTACTCCTTTGGGTATATTTATAGGACAGAGAGAGTATTTTGTTTGGTTCTTAATATACTCTTTTGATCCTATCTATAAATCACTTTTAATAGTTTTCACACAAATCAAAAAAATCTTAAATTTTATTAACTCTTATTTAAAATTGAACAACTTTTCAATTTTAACCCCATTTAATATACATTACACCACATGTAAATAAAGCCAACACAATAACAAATAGAGGATAAAATTGCACATCTATACAAAAAATTTCTCTCAATACCCTATAAATAAGACAAAAAATGTCTTTTTTCTGTCTTATAAATAAGACTAGAAAAATAAGCCATCTTATTAAATTTATTATATGAATTTACAGTTTGGTTCCTTTTTGAGCGGTTAATTTCTTGAAAAGTATACATACGTACTCTTTTCTATTTTTATTATAAATTTCAAATAACTAACTCATGGATAACAAACAATTAGTTAGAATTAACTAAAAGTAATAGGTATGTTAGAAGCATAGTTTTATTTTCAAATATGCTGTCATAATAAATGAGAAAAAAGATTGTAAAAAATGTACAGGATAATGTAGTAAGAGAATATGATAAAGGAGGGATAATAAATAAGTAAGGGTAAAATTGAAAACAAAAATACATTAAATCTTAAGATAAATCTCAAATTAAAATTTATAAAAAGAATGATACCCATCTCTAAATTTAAAGCTTATAAATAAAATCAAATAGAAGTATATATATTAAATAAAAATAAAATTAAAAGTTTTGGAAAGGCTTTATATTAAATAAGAACAGAGGAACCTGTAAGAGGCATTCGAGGTGCTTTTTTCAAAAAATAATGGAATTTTATGAGAAGAGGCCAAAGTAGATTGCTGCGCCGGGAACATTGATGCAGGGCATGTGTCTAATAACTCTCGCAATTATTCCCTGCACATATTAGCATACAAGCTCCGGGGTTTCCTGCCCCCCGGGGTCCACTTCTTTGTTCTAAATTCTCGGAAAATAATTATCATTTCCACTTTTTTTATTTTATACTACAATTTAAATATATGTGTTGAAAACAAAGACGTTTGGACAGAAACTACATTATAGTGTTAAAAAGAATTTCATGATATATGAACTAAATATATATATATAAAAAATTGTCTCAATTTATTTAAAAATATATTTTAAAAATACTTTTAGATGTTTCTAAATATCCTCTAAATATGTTAATTGTTAAACTCAAACTTGCAACCTCGTCGAAGCTTAGCAGGGTTGAAACAATTTACTTTCTTCTTCTCCTTTTATTTTTTTTATAAAGCGCTTTGTACCTCCGGAAAGAAAAAAAAAGCGCTTTCTTAAAACAATATGTTGTTTAGGAGTTTGAAATTTTATATTACTTCCGGTCTTTAATATAAAATTTTGTTTAATTTTTATTTTAAACAAGATTTTATATTAAATGTAAAAGCAAAAGAGTGGATCTATTATAATTTGAAATATAAAAGATCGATTTATTTTGCCTTTAATTTTTTTTTCTCACCTACAATATCCTTATTTATTGCGCATATCACTCTGTTAATATAAAATTTTGTTTAATTTTTATTTTGATTCTAATTATAAGATTCCAATTCACTTTGTCTCTTATATTTATGTATTTTTTCTAAGATAGTCTTTTTAATAATAGTAATTCTATTTAATACACTTGATTAGCAGGATATGGTAGTATACTGCCTCCAATATTAAATGTAAAAGCAAAAGAGTGGATCTATTATAATTTGAAGTATAAAAGACCGATTTATTTTGCCTTTAATTTTTTTTCTCGCCTACAATATCCTTATTTATTGCGCATGTCACTCTGTTAATATATGAAAGACACTTGCATGAGAAAACTTTGTTCTTAAATACAACTTACTTGCAGGATAGTTTTTTTTTTTAAATTTTACTCCTATCAAATACAATAAAGAAAATAAGTGAGAGAAAATGACAACTCATCTTTTTTCAACACATTTTTTTAATAGGGATAAGTGTGAAAAATCTTATTAAGTTAACTCATTTTTTGACATGTGATAATAAAATACAAGTGACCTATATATAGAAATATAATAGTATATATTAAGGGGTTCTTAATCAACAAGTAGTTCCAATACACATGATTAAATAAAGTTATTTACAAAACCAACACCTATTTATTATATATAACTTTACCAATTTTTTAATTTACAAATTAGTTTTTTAAATATATTTATAAATTAATCATCTAAATTTTACATTAAAAAAAAACTTTTTCTGTCCTAAATATAAAATTCACTTACTAGCGTAAATTAGAAAAGTTGTATAACTAAATTAAAAACCAAGCAGTATGTGCGTCTTTCCCTAGACAGTTTTCCTATGTATTGTTAGAAGTGCTACAGTTTTTCATAAATTTTATATATTTACTTATTCACAATAGTGTAAATAATAAAAACTACAAATCACCTCAAAATCCAAAAATCTATGCGAAGGATTCAAGTCTAGAGTACCTAGTAAAATTAAAGTGAAGAAGATATTAGAAGAGAGAGATATCTTGTTCATGAAATAAAAGAGATACTATCTTGTTCGCTGGCCGAAAAATAAAGAGATATCTTGTTCCTCTATGTGGCCCCTAATTTAATAATGAAGAACATAATATAATACTGTATAATATAAAATTTAGCCCGCCAAGATGAGAGAAAGACACATAAAAACCAGTCAAATATCAAAATTTCAAAATAATTCCTCCAAAAGACTAAATTCCAATGAGGTTCTTAAAGGGCAAATGGTGTTATGAAATTATTATTATTATTATTTTTAATGGAATGACCTAATTATGCTCATACAAAACAAGTCCTAAAATAAAACAAGTAATTGTTTATATTTTTTAATAAAGAAGTTTTTGTTTATTTATATCCTTATCTAGGGGTGTTCATGGGACAGGACGGCTTTTCCATCCCGTATCTCGTCCTGTCCTAATAGCGTTCCTTCCCAATTGAGATGGAACATAATTGGGACGGAACAGGGACGTCTTGTCTTTTTTTTTTTGTGTAATGTTTTAAATTTGAAAACTAACTATACAAGAAATATAAAAATTTATGATAAAAACTATGTAAGAAAAACAGATAAAAATGAAAAAAATACTAACAAAGAAAAATGTTTTTTGTAATTATGAGAGACAAAAAATAAACAAACATAAAATATTCACTACAAAGAATATCATGTAACTCATACAAAAAGTCAAAAACAACTTATAAACAAATAAAAAATAACAATTGATAAATATCATTACCAAAATACTATTACAGTGATAAATAAAATAAATGTATAACAATTAAAAATAAAGATAATATATTGGGACGGGATTGGGCCCCCGTCCTGTTTTGAAATAATTTTGTCCCGTCTCGCTTTCGTCTCGTCTCAAAAACTTTTGGGACAGGACTGTCACGTCCCAAAATAACTGGGACAGGGACAGGACACAAAGGCGGGACATAGTGAATACTCCTATCCTTATCTACAATCCCTAAGAAAATTAACAAATATGGTTACTTTTTCACTGGTCGATTTTTTAAAAAAAAATGAAATCATTAAAATATTTGTTCCCTGCCTTTTTAGTCCAATTTATCTTGAATCAAATAGTGGCTTAATATCTCCATACATGGCATTGGATGAAAATTTTTGCAAAGTGTAATTTAGGGAAGAGGACAAAGTGCTCTTTTTTTTTTTTTTTGCTTTGAATAAATAAGAATAAATTTTGAGGAGATTATAATTTGGCAGAAGGTTGACTAAAAGCAGAGGCAGAAATGGGAGTACCAGAAATGGGTACGGATCCCAAAAATATATTTAAAATTTATTTTTTAAAAAAAGAAAAAAAAGGGTTGTGGGGATAACAAGGTAGCGAGGCACATGGAATGGGATATGCCACATGACTCGATCCTCCCACTAGTTCCCTTCTTGGAAACACAAACACAACCAACCTTTCTCCCCTTTCTCTCTCCTCCACATCTTCCCCGCCCGCCGCCCGCCCGCCCGCCCGCCCGCCCTTTTTGGGTCTTCTAATTCGAAATTTTTCATCAAATGTCTTTTTTTTTTCCTCCCCCCTCTCTTGAGATTGTTAAGGTAAATGAAACGCATGAAAACTTTCTTCTAAAACAAGTGATTAATACTTGAAAAGAGTAAATAAGGTTGTGAACTTAAAACAAAAAAATTAACAAGAAGAAGTGGCCATTATATTGAGTGAAAAAGATTCAGTTTTTCCTTAACAATGATATCAAGCGTTTTCCTTGAGAGCGTCTCAAATATGATATACTTTTTTAATTCTTAATATAAGACTCATTTAACTAATTTGATTAGATTAAGAAAGTTAGATAAGTTAATTAATTGTAAGAAATATGACACATTTTTCCTCAAACACCATAATCATCTTTCTTAATACCCATCTTTTTCTTTTACTTGATTATAGTTGAGAGAGTATCTATAGGAGTAATTTAGAAAAATTGATAAATATGAAAAATTGGTCTTATATTTAGGACAAAAACAACTCAATAATTGGGTCCTATATTAAAGATCGGAGGAGCACTAAAATTCTGTTAAAAAAAAGGACTAAAATTTATAGAAGCTAAATTATAATGAGTTAAAACTTAAAATTTTAAGTTTTAATTGAACGAAAATTATAAAAATCAAATAATTAATTTTCAAAATTAAATATCTTAAATTATTAAGTATATAAACTAAGTTACAGATTTACAATTAAACTTTAGAATTTGAGTTGTGACTTAGTTAAAATCACAGAATCAAATGGTAAATTTTTTTTTTTAAAAATGGTTAAGATACAAAATTGAAAATTAAAATAGGAGAGGAATCTTGAGATCCCAGCAAATAATTTTTTTTAATAGCAATGATATGTGAATTGCAAATAAAAAAAATACAGGATAGGAGGGGGGAGGGGTTGTGGGGCTCAAGGTGGGGTAGGGGCAGGAAAGGTGCCAGGTGGCAGAGAGAGAAGGAGAATGAGTGGGAGATGATATGATATGATCCCAAAGCGCAAAGGAGAAGGGAGAGAGAGAAGGCGGGAGGCACATGGGCTGGTGTTTCCTTCAAGGGATTCATGTGATCACCACATGTGTTTTTGTGTCCTCTGGGTCCCCCAACCCCTCCTTTCGCTTTTCCCTTTTTTACCCTTTCTTTCCCTCCCAGCCCCCCTGCCTCCTTTCCTTCCCCACCCCCCATGTTCCTTTTCTCTCTCTTTAACTATTGAGCTTTGTAACCAGGGAACATTGAGGATAAATGTCTCTTTAAAAAATTAATTAGTTAATTTAATTTGTATCATATTTTCTATCTTTGCAACTGTATCTTTTTCTGTGCAATGCATATTTTCTTATTCTAAATTATTTTTTTGTGTGCAAATTAGTTTTTTATATCTAAATAATATTTTGTATAAATTATCTTCTCTATATATAATTTATTTTTGTTTGTGCAACTCATCTATATAATTTTTTTTATTTCATATGACCTAGTTAGCTTCGTCTAATGAAGTTCGCCGGTCTTTCAGATGAAAACTAAGAAGGTTACTATAATTTTTAGTTATTTATATTTATTTCTATTTTGATCATTTAAATTCCAAATCATAAATTTGGTTTGAAGTAAAATAGTCTAAATTTTTATTGAGTTATAGAGAATAATATTTTAAATAAAAAAACTTAAGACACTAAGGGTGTGTTTGGATGAAACCAAACCATGGCTTGGAGAATAGCTTCTGGAGAATAGATTCTGAAAAAAATAGATTTTGGGAAGAATAGATTTTGTGAAAAAGTGATTTTGATAAGTGTGAGTGTTTGGATAGTTATTATTAGAAGTACTTTTTATATATACAAATTGGCATAAATTAATATGATAATTATAGAAAAAATATATTTTATGATATATTTTAATTTGAAGGAATAAAATTGTTAATAATATATTTTTTATTAACATATATTAATAATATATAAGATAATATAATTAATAAATAATTAATATGTATATATATTTATAAGATATAAGATTAAATATATTTATAAAAATATGTTTATAAAAAAAACAACAAGATACATATCCTATAGGCTCTCACACTCTCCCCTTTTTCCTCCAAAAGTAAAAAATTTCTGCTTTTCTCAAAACCATGGTTTTGGAGTCAAAATCATGGTTTTGAACCCAAACCATGGTTTTGATTTTTTTAAGGGTGTTTGGCTAACATTTTTTCCAAACCATGGTTTGGGGTGCTTGCCAAACACACCCTAAATCTATTATCTAAAAGTTGAGGAATCAAAATAAAAATAAGAACAAATTTAAGAAATAAAAATTATATTGACCACAACCAAAATTTAAACCATGAAAAATTTAGGGCAATTTACAAAGAGAGAGAGAGTGAGATAGGGGTAAGGCATGGCATGGGCCACGCTCTAATGAGGGGCGTGAAGATCACCGGTGAGGCGTGACTCCAACCGAGAAAACATGGTGGCTAATTGCCTTGCCAAGACCGCTGGTGGGACCATCTTCGTTGGCATTGACATTTCTGGATCTCCACAATAATTTAACCCTTCCCTTCTTCTTCCTCCTCCCCCCCCTTCTTATCTCTCTCTCTCTCTCTCTCTAATTCTCTCCCTTCATGGAAGAAGCACAGAATTCAGAACCAACCCGCATTCCCATACCCGCATTCCTCTCCAAACCAGACAATGCCTCTGTCCCCCACTTGCCCCCCACCGCAGATCACTCTCTCCGGCCACTCCACAAGCGCCGCCGCAGCAGCAGAGACCAAACCACCACTACCGGGAAGAAGACGAAGACGATAAAGGAAGATCGCTGTGATGATGAGAAAGTAGAAGAAGATCATGAAGCGGGAGAAGAAGAAGACAAGGAGGAGATAGAGAGGAAGATAGAGGCATTACAGAGGATAGTTCCCGGCGGCGAGTCCTTAGGAATGGACAAGCTGTTTGATGAAACTGCAGATTATATAATGGCATTGAAGTACCAAATCAAAGGCTTAAGAGCTCTCTCAAGCTTATTCGAGAGGTTAGAGAAGGACAAGTCCAAACTTGGAGGTTGAAATCGATCATCTTCCTAATCCCTACTTCTCGATCAATCTTATAACACGACCAATCACTTAGATTCTTTCTTTCTTTCTTTCTTCTTAAGCTTTTTGTTGTTTCCCTAGATTTTACTACTGCTCTTTCATTGGGATCAACGAATATCTCCCATGCGTTCACATTAGATTTTGGAAATTAATTAAAAGCCACAGTTCTTGTTAGTTCTTACTGTGTTCTAACAACCTTGGTTCATCACCACCGGGATCATATCAGTTTGAAGAAAAGAAATGAATCTTAATTAATTAAATGCCCATGTTAATTAATGGGTTGATATTACTACTTTTCACATGGCTTGTATTTAATTAGGAGTAACAGTTAAGGGGTCATATACATATATGAATGAATTTATTATGAGAGGATGTATGTGTTTGTTGTTTTAGAGGAATCTTGCTCAGCCGGTCTCAGTTTCATAATGAACTGTAGTGGAATAGTGGTAGTGGGAGTGTGTGATTCGGAGCTTTTAACAACTATTTATTTTATTTTTTATTATGTTGTGTTATTTAATAAAAAATGGGGAAAATAGCTAATAAGACTCCCAATATATGAAATGGTGGCCTGGGATCTGAATTTGAAAAATGACAAATAAAGACTCAATCTCATATTGTAAATATAAAATTTTAATGAAATATCTGAAATGTTCTTCAGTCAAGTTGTGATTTGATCTGTTAAAGTTGTTATTCATTAAAGTGAATTTGTCAGTTCCTATAATCAACTTGTCATTTGATATACTCTCAACCAAATTGTAATTTGGTTTATTAAATTTGACATTCAGTAAAGTGAGTTTTTCATTTTTCATTTGATTGAAGGGTATTTTAGACATTTCATTAAGATTTTATATTTGCAACACGAAACTGGGTTTTTATTTGGTATTTTCCAAATTTGGGATTTCAACTCACAATTTCACATATAGGGGTCTTTGTTTGCTATTTCCTCTAAAAAATAACCATATATGAAAAAGAAGAAGAAGAAAAGAAATAGAAAGTTTGAATGCGGATACATGAATGTGGGGTGTTGGGGAGGGTGGGGCCAAGCTGTTTATGTCTATAATCTGAATGGCAGCATAAATTGTGCAAAAGTTGAACATGGAGACATTAGTGATGCTATGTTTCAATATATAATATATCTTTTAATAATAAAAAATGGTCTCGAATCTTAGACTGAAGGGAAAAAGAGACACAGAGGCAGAGAGTCAAGCTTGAAAGCAAATCAAACATTTGCTTCAAATTCAACGCCTGGCTCCTTCGTGATTAAGTTTGATTATCTCAAGGTATTTTGATTTAAAGGTGAGATTTAAAATTATCATGGTTTTACTTTTTTAATGACCATATGATAATTGATACTCAATCTGATTTTAAATATAAGAGCTAAATAAAAGATTTTTTTGGGCCAAAAAAATTGAGATGTTTATTTTGATCATAATTCTTTCTATCTCTCAAAATTTGTACATATTAGAGAAGAGTTTTTATATGAGGATAATTTCCATTGCAAAATTAAAGACGCATGTTAAGAAAATTAATACATATTATTTTCATATATATATTTATTTTGAATTAATACCATTTTCTTAGCTGGTCACTAAAATTTAACATTATTTTAATTTTAGTTTCTAAAATTTGAAATAAGTGATTTTAATCTTTGAAATTTAATGAGTGTTGGATAAACTAGAAAAGTACTTTGAAAAGGCGTTTTTTTTGTAAATCGAGATAATTTTTTATATATATTTATCTTGTAAAATTATTTTTAAAATTATGATTTTGTTTCTATCTAAACACTTTTTTAGGGGTGTTTGGGTAAGAACAAAATCATGGTTTCAGAAGTGCTTTTACAGTATACGAAGTAAATATGTAGAGGAGTTTGCCTCGATTTGCGGAAAAGTGCTTCTGAAAAGTGATTCTGAGTGTTTCCAAACACCCCCTTAATTTTAGTTTGATATGCCTAAAATGTTGGTCCTTGAAACAATGTTTTCAAGGATTGAAACCATTAATTTTAAATTTTAAAGATAAAACAAAAATGAGATAATATCAATCCTTGTAGTTTTAAATAAAGGAAAAATCCCAAAAAAGGTCCTTGGAATATGGGAAATGCCAGATTGGGTCCTTAAATTTCGAAAATGACAGAATGAGTCATTGACCCAATCTGTCATTTGTGAAATTCAGGCGAATTGACAATTTTGCCCTCATTTATTCATTCACTACAATGATTCAAGGAATCACTATAAGAGTTTAGGTGTTACCTAGATTCGTATAGCGAATAACTATTCACTTTTTCATAGTCAGGTGTCTTGTTATTAACTACAACTAATGCTGTAATCACTAGAACAATGTAAGCACTACCTAGATTTGTGTAGAGAATAACTACTCATTTTTTCATAGTCAGGTATCTTATTATTGTCAGGTACCTTATTATTAACTACAACGAATCTTGTAATCACTAGAACAGTATAAGCGTTACCTGGATTTGTTTAGAGAATAACTACTCACTTTTGCTCAAGGGCAAAAATGTCAATTCGCCTAATTTCACAAATGACAAATTGGGTCAATGACCTATTTTGTCATTTTCGAAATTTAAAGGCCCAATCTGGGATTTGATATATTCCAAGGGCTTTTTCTGGGATTTTCCCTTAAATAAAAGAGGCGTAGATTAACTACATGAGTCAGGCCCAAAAAAAAAAAAAAACCTCCATGAGAGGTCATAGTGTAAATGCGACTTTTCATCTTCTAGTGTTCAGGCCGCCAGCTCACCACCAAGTCAGGGAGCTGCAATGACATTCATATAAATATATATATATTGTTTTTCTTACCGGCATATATTATTGTTAATATACAAATAAAATATAATTCTTTACAACATGACGAATTAAGATTCGAATCTCTATTGAGAGAGGTGTTCACATTTAGTGCCTGATAGTACCTCAAACATAATTGTCTTAGATAAGAGAATACTTATATTTTAGTAAAAAAAACAGGACATTGAAATCTGATATGATATGATGAATCAAAAAGTATTACTGATCAATGATAAATTGGGTCTTTATAGCCTCTAGAGTCAAAGTTTTTAAATTTTGTAGGATGCTAAGGGATGTGGGTGAGATCTATATATTATTATTTGATTTGATGGATTTCATTATTGTAAGATTTACCCTCACAAATTCACAAAGTGGTGTAGCACATGCGGAGCACATGCGTCCCACCTGTCAACTTAAAAGTGGAAATTATTCACTCAATATTTGTTTTTCCCCAAACGTGTCCTCACTTCGTGTATGGAATCAACCGTTCCACCACAAAAATTTAAAAAAAAAGAACCATCAGTAAAATTTGGAGTACCTATCATTTTACTATCTTTAATATAAGATTTTATTTGATTTTTATTTTGATCATAAATATAAGATATCAATCTATTTTGTCTTTCATATTTATTTTTCTCCCCCTCAAAATAGCTATTCTAATAATGATAGTATTAGGCAACATATTTGATTAGCAAGAATATTTTAGGAGAGACAACACCTATTTATTACAAATAATTAACTTAATTTATTTATTTAGTCTCTTCTAATTAGTTAATTAGTTTTTATAATTAGGATTGGAAGTAGTACAATTTTAGTTTAAAAAAATCGAATATCTTTCATGACGTTAATCATAAACCATCTGCAAAATTTTGAGTATCTACCATTAAATGTAAATTAATTGGGATATTTTTGAAAGGAAAAAAAAAAGCTTACATTTTGTGAAATACTTATAAAAAGTAAATGCTTTTTGTTAACTTTTTTTAATTTTCATAAATTAGTTATATACTACATCCGATCCTTAATATAAGACCTTGTTTAATTTTTATTTTAGTTCTACATATAAGAACCCAATCCATTTTGCCTCTAATATTTATATATTTTTCTAAGGTAACCCTTCTAATAATAATAGTTTTAACTAACACACTTGATTAGTAAAGATATTTTAAAAAAGACAAAACCTATTTTCACGTTGGATTTTGCATTTGGAAGGAATTTGAAAGTATAATCTCAGAGAGGAAATTTTCCTAGAGGAGTTTTGGTGAGGCTGACTTAAAATGCACTCCATTTCCTTTTAAATATAAACCAATTTTAACTGTTTCATTTATACTAATAAAAACATTGGAAATAGTAAATTTGTTATAAAATTCAAATGATTTTTTATTAAGCACATTCGTCCTCCCAGTAGAAGCTTGTTGGATGTATTGTTAATACGAGTAACATTAACTACTGTAAATTCTAATGTTATACTGTATTAATTTTTACTCCTTCTACTTATTACAGCCATCAAATGTTTTATTTAAAAAAAAAAAAGAACAAGAAGACTAAAAGTACTTTCCAAAAAATACCTCGCACATAAGATCAAATGGTGAACAATCCAAGTATGACCAGCTATGACAACTTAAAGGGAATGAGTTAATTTCCCGTAAACAAAATTGAGAGGTTGAATTTTATGAATAAAAAAATATATCACTAACATTATTTTTCAATTGAGCCCAGTAATAATCTAAACGTAATTTAATTCGATAGCATGAGTAGCTTAGTTGAGAGATTGAAAAATTGCTACAAATTAAGAAATGTCGAATCCACGTGTCAAGCATTAAGGGTCGTTATCATCTATCAATATTTCGGGTATCCATCCGTTTACGTACATTTACGATCGTAGGTTATACTGTTCGTAGGTTAAATATATTGTGACGAGGCAGATCGGTCATATTCACTGTTCACACACCGTTCCTCCGCGCGACAATGTCATACTACCTCGGGTGCTTAATATTACCTCCGGTCATAATTATAAAAATCAATTGATTAATTTGAGGAGATTAAGAAAGTAAATTGAGTTAGTTATTTGTCTTAAATATGTGTTGTTTTTTCTAAAATATTCTTACTAATCAAGTGTATTGATTAGAATTATCATTGTTAGAAGGGCTACTTTGGGAAAAAAATGTATAAATATGAGAGACAAAGTGAATTAGGGTCTTATAATTAGGACCAAAATAAAAGTCAAACAAGCTTGTTTGACTTTTATTTTGATCCTAATTATAAGACCCCAATATACTTTCTCTTTCATATTTATATACTCTTCTGGTCCTTAATATAGGACCCAATTCTTGAGTTGATTTTGGTTTTAAATATAAAATCTATTTCTCATATTTATCAATTTTCTTTAAATTATTCCTATGGATACTCCTTCAACCATAATCAAGTAGAAGAGAGAGGGGTATTAAAAAAATGATTATGATATTTTAGGAAAAATATGTCACTTTTCTTATAATTAACTAACCTATCTAACTTTTTTAATTTAATCAAGTTAGTTAAATGAGTTTTATATTAAGGGCTGGAGGAGTATTTTTTTTCCAAGATAGTCCTTTTAACAATGGTAGTTTTAGCCAGTATAGTTGATTATCATTGATTTTTGAGGAAAAATAACACATATTTATTATAAATAACTAATTTAATTTCTTTCCTTAATCTCTTCAAATTAATCATCTATATCTTATAATTAAGACCGAAGGTAGTATAAGGCTTGCCCCTTGAGAAATACCGGCTTGCCTTTTTAATATAAGAGGAACATAATTAATATGAGAATATTAAAAAAAAGTAGTTGAGTTAGTTGTTTGTCACAAATATATATTACTCTCTCTAAACTATTCTCTTCAATCATTTGTATTAGATGATCAGAATTATCTCTTTGTGAGAATCCCTTAATACGATAGGAATATTTTGGATAAAAATGAGAATCAAAGTGAATTGAGGTCTTATTAGCCTTCAATTAGTTCTTATATGAAAGATCAGAAATAGTACTAATTAAGCTCGACAATGTTTGAAACTTTGATCCCGTTAGATGTTCAAATAAGAAGAAAAGAAATCATGCATGCATCATTTGTTATCTAGAATGACAAATATTAATAGTCTAAGATTTTAAGTTTATAAGCGAGGTTAAATTCACGACTTCCTACTTATAAGAGAAATTTCTACTGCTAAACTATAAGGATATTCTTAATATTTTTAACAAATCATCGGATATTTAGTATTATTAACTACTCATATTTGTATCTGTTTGAGAAAGAAAGTCCACCAACATTTTCCTCCCTCATTAACAAAGCTAAAAGTCTTTTGCTAGAAATGTTGAAATCCTTCTCAAATAACCCACCCATCATCTTTGATTCTAAGCTATTAAATGAACCATGTATAAAGAAGAAAGTGACAGACAAAGAAGTTCAGGCATACGATGTGATATGATTTTGTTTTTTCACCCACTCTTTATTCTTTCAATCCCTTCCTAAATACATAACGTACAATTAATAGTTAAATAGGAATCTATCTCCAAAGTAGAAGGTATGTGAAAATAGGGGGGGGGGGAGAAGCTAGTCACATAGACATGTAGGCTCCATTTGGCACCAAAATCTGAAATAAAAAATTTTTATGCAAGAAAAAAATATGCAATATCTTCCATTATTTTTTATACAAGTAGTAAAAATGTCTCATATCCTCTTTTTTTTTTTATATATATTTGAAAATAATTCATATTAGCCGTTTTTGTGGGCATTATATGAAATTTAAGAAATGAGTCATACTAATATACCACTCATAATTTAAAATAACGTGATCTATTAATCAATTTTACTGTAGTACATTGTTGTATTCCCATATTAATATATCCATATATTGATGCTTGCAAAAAAGGTGAACTTACCAGAATACCCTTCTCAAGTTATTGGGCCTCTGCTTCGAA
Organism: Neltuma alba; assembly: GCF_004799145.2. Lineage (NCBI taxonomy): Eukaryota > Viridiplantae > Streptophyta > Magnoliopsida > Fabales > Fabaceae > Neltuma > Neltuma alba. The sequence goes on along the minus strand of NW_021634139.1, from coordinate 32,583 downwards.
GAGCCAGTGATTTGTATTGGGCTTACGGCCTAGGAACATGGGCTTCTGAGTTGTCCGATTCCAACCAATCCCGTAAAGGTTCGATGCGGTGGGTATGGTGACCGCACTGTAATGTAGAAGCTTCAAATCCGAGCCGTTGTAATGTTCCGATTCCATCTTTTTCTTTAGCATTCCGAACGCCGTGAAAAATGAAAAGTTGAGATCTTTTTAGCCAAATATCAGAAACCCTAATCGTGCGAACCCTGTGCGCTCTCCAAAAAGAAAGGTGCAAATTTCTTCGTCGCTTTCCTGGAAAAACTTCTTCCTTCTTCCTCATTGTTTTTCCTTGTAATCCTCTGAACTCTTCACTGCCTTGTTCTCTCCGTCTACTTCGGACAGCGCTGTGCAGTCTTCTGGGTTTTGTTTTGCCCCATCCTCAATTTTTATTCATTATATATTTTGAAACTAAGAAGATTTTGTTTTTGAGTGAATGAAACTATGAAGAGTTTTCATTCGTGGTTGATTCAGTTTTTATGATCGAGGAATTCGATGTTTTTCTTTAGAATTTTCGTGGGATAATGAACGTAGTGAGTTTTAACTTCGAGTATTGCTTCTTTTCTCGTAGGATTAACTATGGCGGATGACATGGTTGTTAATGGCGTCGATCAGTCTGTGGACGGTTTCCTTGATGCCGATCAAAGCGGGAGTGATGCTCGTGCTGCGGAATTCAAGAAGAAAATCGATGCACTGGAGCGTGAGAGAGATGATTTGGTGAATGAGAATGAAGAGAGGAAGGAGCAAATTCAGAAATTAACTCTGGAGATTAGCGACCTGAAAAGCAGTAAAGGTGAGATGTTGAAGAAGATCGAAGAAATGGAGAAAGAAGTCGAAGAATCCCAGGAGTCTAGGAGGGCGGCAGAAGTTATTGCGAAAAGAGCATTTGAACTTGAGACTGAGGTGTCGAGGCTTCAACAAGACTCAATTACTGAGATGAGCGCTGCTGAAGAAACTAGGGCGGAGGCAGACCAATTGAGGAGGGATTTAGCAGACAAAGAATCGAGAGTTGGGCATCTTGAAAAGGAAGCAGAGGGGTTGAAGAAAACAAAGGCGGAAATTGAGGTGAAGGTGAGGGACTTGGAGAAGAAACTCGGAGTCCTGGAAAAGAAGGAAGTTGAGGAAAGGAACAAAAGAATTAGGATTGAAGAGGATTTGAGAGAACAAGTCAATGAAAAGGAGAAGGAAGTCCAAGAACTGAAAAACAAGACTGCTGAGTTGGAGAAGGTTGTAGCCAGCAATGGATCTGAGATGGAGAATTGGGATGAAGAAAAGAGGAATTTAGAGGAAGCTTTGAGGGAATCAGAGGATAAAGCAAAAAGAATGGAATTAAATATTCTCCAGTTACAGCAAGAGGCTAGTGAAGCCGAGGATGTTATCAGTACACTGAGGGAGAAGGCATTTGGGGCAGTCAATGGACGTGTAAATGGCATGGATGTTGAAGAAAATGGGTTGAAGGGATTGAAGCTGCAGCGGCCATTGGTGGCGGCAGGTTCTGCGGGAGCCATTGCTGTAGCAGCTGTTGTTATCTATGTCTTTTATGGGAAACGCAGGTGATTTTTTATGGCCACATAGTGGCTTAGGTCGGAGAGACATGAATGGGAAGTTGAAGAATGGAGGTTAGGATTTACCTATTTAATAGTCACGAATGTCCTTCAGTTTTGATAGGGTAATGCTTTTCTGGCTTTGTTTTTTAGCCTATGAGCTTTCTGATTTATATTGAAGTTGGCAACTTGGCATACCTTTGTTTGGTTCTTAGTTGCTGCACCTGATTCCAGCTTATGCAGTTTGAACTAATAAAGAATATAAGTGTGTGTTCAATTATATTAGTTTCTAAGTTGAGATGAGAAGTTTGTTTCTGTTCATTATAATATTTACTGGTGTCAATAATGATGGCAGCCAGCAAAACTGAGCCTCTTTGACTCTGTTTTGTCAACTACTTCAGCTATGAAATCTTGCTCTTTTTCATTATTAATTTTAGAGCGGGTTGTGCTCTTTGTAGATTTTATGCAGGACGATGTTATTAGTCATATTTGAATTTGAATTAGATGGCTGGATGATGATCGGGTTCTTTTCTTCCCATCCGGTGATCAGTTCTGGTTGTTGCTGTCTTAGATTGTGGTTGATGTTCTTTTTTCTTTTGATTCTCAGTTAAAATCGGTTTTTAATTCTTGTTCAGAGTCATTGCTAGTGATCTCTATTTGGAACGAGAAAAGCCTTTTTGGTTGTTTTGCTTGCCTATTCATCCTTTTACCCGCCATGTTTTGAGAGCAAAAGTTTTGGGTATGTCAACTTTTGACTTGGCGTTGAGAACAGGGAGTCGTGTTTCGCTTGAGGATAGGATTTTCTATTTTAGGTTATGAGCTTTGAATATCCTATCTGATGGCAAATGGGGTGGGAGATATGGGTAGAGAAGCCATGTTCAACATGAAGGAGCCCTAATGTACTTCAATCCTGGGTGATTAGATTAGATTAGGATATCATTTTTCTCAAGTAACTATTAGTTTATGTGAGTTCGAAAAAGTAATTACGAAGTTAAACTCCAGGATAAAGATTGTTCAGGGAGAGTTGCTTATATCAAGGATTCAAGATGTTATTACTATGAATAGGGTATGACATTGACTGGTTTATTTGAATGCATTTTCCACGCTACTTTATAGTTAGTTTGTAATATTTGAAGGAATCAAAGGCGGTTAGGAGGGCAAGTAGAAAGAATTGTGTTTAAATCCACGAATAAACACAACCATTTTGGGAGAGCTAATTATTTAGGCATTGAAAAAGAGTTAACCAGCATCCAGTATTCTAGTGTCGTACCATAAAGTATCCCCCCCCCCCCCCAAAAAAAATAACACCTAGTATCCTAAAGTATCTTATGTGGTATATTCAACATCTTAAATTATCCTAGAGTAACTCTGTGTTGCTGAAAAAATGCCGTGGGGATGTTGGATGGCAGCTCTCTGAGACTTGTTCTCACAACTTGGTTACCGGGGGCACTGTAGTACAAATTCAGATTTAATTAAATTAGTATGATACTCTTCCGGTCTTTAATATAGGACCCAATTCTTGAGTTGGTTTTAGTCCTAAATATAAGACTCATTTCTCATATCTATCAATTTTCTTTAAATTTACCCCTATAGATACTCCATCAACCATAATCAAGTAGAAGAGAGAGAAGAGGTATTAAGAAAGATGATTATGGTGTTTTAGGAAAAATGTGTCACTTTTCTTATAATTAACTAACTTACCTAACTTCCTTAATCTAATCAAATTAGTTAAATGGGTCTTATATTAAGGATCGGAGGAGTAATTTCTTTTCAGAAAAATTCACTTTCTTTTCATATAATTTCTTTTTTTTTAAAAAAAAAAATTTAATAACTGTTATTCAACTCCCTATAATGGAGGCCCAGAAGTAGGAAGGACAATCCCTTTAATTTTGGATTAGTGTAATTTGCCATCATACTCCAGAATATTTAAAATAAATAACCGGTACGTGCTTAAAATATTAAATAACGCATGTTAATAACTAATATAGTTAATAAGTACTGTGAAATATGGCTCTATTGTAGTAAAACACTGAAGAAAAGAACCTTGGTTTTTGTCGGAGAATCTACTTTTGTATTTCTCGCCCACAATGAAATATTTAATTTGAGCTAAATGAGGAGTTTGGTCTGACATTTGGAAAAGAAAGTGTTGGGAAGCATATGCCTTTTTTCACCCCAAATTAAATGAGGAGTTAGGCTTTCTTGGTTATCTTCTATTTTTAAAAGCTTTGCCCGCCTTGTTATTTGTTATTTAAAAAAAAAAAACAAATGATTTAAACTTGTCCCCCCCCACCCCGCACTTTTTTGGTTACAGGAAGAAGGCAACTGAGAAGTCCCTATTTTTGAGCTGTATACAGACACTCGTGAAGTCTTTATTTTATTTTTTAAAATTCGTAGTGTTGTCTTTTAAGAAATAAGAGCATGAAAAAGAACAATTCATCTCATCTAAATTTTTAATTAAAAAAAGGCACGAAACATGAGAACAGTGCAGTGTTATCCGATCAGTTCTAGGCAAATTTATTGTTTTAGTTATCTTTTATTTACATTAATTTAATTTAATGTGCTATAATTGAGAATGGGAAGGATCCGAATAGCATTTATTACAGGCAAAATGCTCCCTAGCGGCCGATGGCAGAGTTCTAGTGCCGCGGCCGGCCAAGCAAAGCATTTTTTTTTGAAATGAAAAGGTAAAGATGTGTTTTTATTGTTTTTCTTAAATTTTAAAATCGTAATTTGGAATTACTTTTTCCTTTGTCCAATTGTTTCATGTCTGAATTGAGAAATGATAATTTTAGAATTTTTTTAGTTTTTTCATTAATAAATACAATAATATCAATTTTGACCCTGTTTTTCTTATTATTTGGTTTCATTCTACTTCTCTTTCTTTCTATTTCTTATCTTGACTATCGTCTATCATATTGAAATTTGAACAGTCTAAATTTAATATTGTATAAAGTCAATTTTTAAATATTTGTAATTATAATTTTAAACTATACTAGCTAAAATTTTGCAATTTCAGTTTATTAATTTAACATTTATATTGATAATTTTATGAAATATTAATTTTGAACCATTCAAATTTTAATCTATATAAAAGTGAAAGAGAAGGGAAGTTGAGGGAATCCAAATCTCTCTTCCTGCTGAAAACACTGGCATTATACATAACCATGTATGGGTAAAATGATCTGAATAATTGTCAAGCTTGTCGGCAAGAATTAAAATGTTAACCACTAGCAACAGTTAAGGAAAGCTAGCACCCAAAAAAAAAAAAAAAGAGTTAAGGAACAGAAAGAAGAAAAGAAAATGCAAGAAACGAAACAAGAATAAGATTAAATTACAAACAATCAATCCATTGCAAGCTGCAATCCAAACATAAAAAGAATGATGGAACATAACATGAAAATGCAATAGCAGATAAAATATTTTATGGTAATAAATCTCAGTTCAGCACAATTCACACCCACCATAACGTAAAATGAAAATGTCAAATGAATAGTTGTATCTTTTCCTCAAAGCAAAACACACTCTCATACTTGAAAGAATATGCCTCCCAATCTGCCTCTGAAAATTTTGCATCAGCAAAGCAGCTTGCCTCTGAAAAGTTTAACTTCAAACCCAATGGATCGTTCTCAGTGTCTTCTTTTGAATTTGATCTGCTCACTGCTTTATTACCATGAAAAATCAAGTTAGCAAAATATTTGTAAATGCAAATGTTTTCTTTCTTGGATTCTCTCAATTTCTTCATAGCGTCATGTAAAGATAGAAATAAACAGAATGGTAGATCCCACTTTGACACATATAAACCCACACAATCTTGTTCCTATTTCTCTCTATTTCACCTTACGAAGGGCTTCAGGGGATCCAAATTCAGGCAACAATAGACATAAAAAAGGTAAAACTTCAACAATAGAAACAAATGTAACAAGTCTTGATCATATCTCAGGCTGTTTATCCTTAAAGTCATCGATCAAGACTCACTGGATAAGTTCTAAGTTTAATTGATATGTTTATATCATAGTTCTGTCAAATCAGTATGTTGATCAATTATTCAGAAGCATGGTGTTTAAAATTCAAAGTCAATGATCCAAATTGATGGTCGAACTAAAAGTAGTTTTAACTCTTTAAAATTCACAATTCCAATCCTACGATCAGTAACAAGTCAGAAAATATTGTTACTCACCTTATCTGATCTATCATCGGCATAGAAAGTCAAAAATTCCACAGCAACTGGTCCAAGATGTGCGTTCTCGTGGAGCTGGATTTACAGTGGTTTGCTACACCGTACAAATCATAGGAACATTATAGAAAAAACAGGTGGGAAACATGAAATTACCCAAAAAAGCATAACACTCTCAGATGTCAAACACCTCAGACAAAATGTGAAGCAATCAAGTATGTAATTTGAAGCATATCAGATGTATCTTAATATTTGTAATACCTGAGATTCAGTGCTTGCAGGCATTTCTGTCTTTTCCTGCATTGTGGTAGTAGTTGTTTCAGCAGCAGCCACATCTGAAGGTGGCAACGATTCTTTAGCTTCTTCTTCTTCTTTTGATGATTCTCTGACAATTGTTGATTCCTCTACTTTCTGTTCTTCAGCTGCTAATTTTGTTTCTCCAGATTCTTTTGGTTTCACAATAGGTGTTTCTCCAGATTCTTCTGGTTTCACAAGAGGTGTTCCTACAGTTTCTTCTGGCACCACAAGAGGCTCTTCTGGTTTCACAATAGGTGTTTCTTCAGTTTCTTCTGATATCACAAGAAGTGTTTCTCCAGATTCTTCTGCTATCACAATAGTTGTTTCTGCAGATTCTTCTGGTTTCTCCTCAATAGCCCCTGATGCCATATCAGTTTGAGGCACAGAGGACTTACTAATCATCAATGCCTCACTGGTTTCAATGAATGATGATCCATCAACTTCAGTTGCTGCTTCAACTACTGTTTCAGTCTCTATAGCTGGAGAAGGCTCATCAATCCGCCCAGCCTCTTGAGAATCTATCCCCTGCTTCTCTTCCTGCTTCAATTCTGCTTCTAGTTCTTTTATATCTTCAACAATAAGCTCATGAGCATCTTTAATTTTCTCTGCTTCAAAAAGTGGATTCTGTTCCACAGTTTTTGAATCTTCTTCTTCTTCAGCTTTTTGGGTTTCAGCAACAACTTCACTTGCAGCAGCAGATTCAACAACTGTTTTGACCTCTTCTTCAACAGCAGCAACCACCTGTTTTTCTTCACTCTGAGATTCTTCTACTAATTTTCGGGTCTCTTCCACTGATCCTTCCATTTCGTTATGAGCTGCAGTGACAGACAACCCCCTTTTCTTCTTCTCTTCAACTACCGAAGACTGACACTTATCATTATTGGGTCTCACATGACAATTCCCATTTCGCCCATTTTGTTCTCTGAGGATATTCGGATCAAGCTCGCCTAAACCCAGCGTATTTAAAGGAAAAAACGAAGAAAAAGAAAGGAACAGGCGTGAGAAAGTGATTAATTAAAGAAAACATAAGATGATCAAACATAACAATTAAAGACGTAAAAACGAAGGTATCATAAAGAAGAGTGGGAGGTAGGGAAACAGGGTAGATGAAGAATTAATACCTCGGGATTGATTTTGAACAGCAGACGAAGAATGGTGGTTGGGTTGTGAAGGGAAATGCTTATTATTAGCTTTCTTGAGTTGTCTGTTGGATTTCTTCCTGGAAGAAGAAGAACGTGGAGGCATGGTTGACTGGTTGGTGATGACAGAACTCAGAATGGCAGATGAAGGGTTATCGCCACAGGGTTATGCCTTTCGAACGGCTTTATCATTCGTTAGCTTCTTTTGAATTGGAGTGACAGATTTTGTGGATCTTATATATATAAATATATATATTTATATAAAGGGAAGTGATTTGAAATTGAAATGGGGAAGGAGGGAACAGAAAAAGCGTTACAGTGAGCAACGTGGCTTTTAGCCTTCGAAGCTCCCATCCCATAAATGAATGGAAAGAAATGCAGTGATAGACAGGAAATATGATATTATAATGATTTATAATTTTATTTTAATATTATTAGATTATAAATTAATAGTTATCATTTTCAATTGAAAAAGGAACCTATATTGAAATACATATAATACGCATTTTTACGTTTTTTAAAAATCATGTAAATTAAGTTCGAATATAATAATAAAACAAAATTTTCCCATGTAATAAGTATAATTTGATAAAAAAAATTGTTAGTCAGGTTAAAAAAAAAGTTAAAAAATTGTTAGACCAAAAAATTTATTAGTTTGAAGTTTGAACAGAAGCTTAGGAAAAAAATCAAAATTAAAGAAAAGGTAAAACAGAGATTAAAAAGAGGCATAGGACCTGAGTATAAATAACACTGTTTATATACTAGGGAATAATAAAGGAAAAATTACAATGAGGTTCCAAATAAGAAAAACAATTAAAAAACAAGTCTCCAATGTTGTTATTATCACCATAAGACTTGTCATTATAGACTGTTGAAATTGTTATTGGGATCTTTTGGTAATTATTTCTCTTCTATGAGACTTGATTGTAATTCCCCCAATAATAAATTGCAGGAAAAAATTAGTCGAGTTTCATATAATTTACTTCAATTTTGTAATTTATTTATTTTAATGAAGTTCTTACTATTTGATCCAATAATTTTAATTTATAAACTTTATAAATAATAAATTTCATTTATAGAAACGTATGGATGATAAAATGGTATTAAATAAAACGAGAGAAATTTCATAAAAGCCATACAATTTTATAAATTAACTTACTGAGTTTTACACTTAGGGATGAACACAAGGATCCAATTCACAAAATAAATAAACTTAGAAAATTGATCCAAAATTGAGGTCGACTACAAGGATCTATGTAATACTTTTCCCGAATAAAATTTATTTTTAGAATAATAAATATTGACATATTGATTTCTCGTTGGGCCTTCTGGACTCAAGCCCAACAGTTTAGAAACGGCAGGCAGATGCAAAGCCCTAAGACCCAAAAAAAAAAAAACTTAACGCTTCCAGCATGATCATCTTCTGGAAGCTTCTGTAAGTGCTCAACCCCAGAACCCCACACCTCAGTTTCGAACCCTCGGGGCTCATCCGGGCCGGAGAAAGACCTTGGAGGCTCATGGCTGCGGCGAACCAAGCGCGGCCACTTTCTATAACCTCCGAAAGGATTAACCTCAAAACGGTGGAAGAAGCCGTGAGATCGCTCGTGAAGTGGAGAAAATCCAGGTCCCACAGCGAGAAGCTCAACTTATCGGATCAAGAAGACGAGTTCTTCTACCTCGTTCTCTCCCTCAATAAAGTCCCCCATCGAGATCGCGCAAATACTTATAAGATTCTTCTTCCGCATTCTCTCCTCTCCGAATCTTCCGAGCTCTGTTTAATCATCGATGACAGAATCAAGAAAGGACTCACCAAGGATGATGCGCAGAAGAAGATCAAATCCGAGAATATACCTATTTCGAATGTCTTGAAGCTCTCGAAGCTCAAGTCAAACTACCGTTCGTCCGAGGCGAAGCGAGAGCTATGTGCTTCTTACAATATGTTTTTCGCGGACAAGAGTGTGGCTCCGCAGTTGCCGGGCCTATTGGGGAAGAAGAAGGTTCCTGTGCCGTTGGATTTGAAGGATAGGAATTGGAAAGAGCAGATTGAGAAGGCGTGTTCTTCAACATTGTTGTGTTTGAAGACAGGTACGTGTTGTGTGGTGAAAGTGGCCAAAGTGTCGATGGAGATGGGTGAGATCGTTGAGAATGTGATTGCTGCTTGTAATGGTATCGCCGACGTTGTGCCCAGTAAGTGGGGGAATATAAGGTCGTTTCACTTGAAGCTGTTGGTGTCTCTTTCTTTGCCTATTTATCAGGCTGATCCAGATAAGGATTCTAATTAATTACACGGCATGTACATGAGCTATGCCGAAAATTTAAAATTTTGTTTCAGTTCCGATTATAATATTCTGCTTCTATTTTTGTTATTCTATAGTCTGTAGTTACTCACATCTTGTTCAAAATTAAAACTTATCCAAAAATTTGGAAGATGAATGTTGGTTGGTGAACACCATAATGTTTCCCAAGGAGTTAATAAGAAAAAGTTTTCCGTGACCGCTTTTCATTTCCGTTAGGAGAGTGAAATAAACATCATGTTTGTTTCTGTCTCTTCAATCTAATCCATATTTTTTTGCCAAAAAAAGAATGATATTTGTATTTGAGTATGCATCAGTGTTGTGCTCTGTATTCATTCAGTATTCACGTTGATGCATCTTATTTCTTGAAAGATATCGGAGAAAGTTATTCCTAGGGTGAACTAGTTTGTAGCAGGAGTTTAAACATTTGTGCATGCTAACAAAAGTAAGGGGCTTTTGGATTTAAAATATGCCCTGGATTCAAAGATTGTGATCTATCTTTCTTTGATGTTTGGATATCTCATTTTCTCTCCTTTTTTTTTTTTGGGTTTTGAATCTGTTAGTGTATTTAGGTCTTGCTTGTACAAATTAGACATATAAGCTTCACGAAATATTTTCATGGTCACGAGGGATTGAATGAGTTTAAATTTACATGCAATTTTTGCTGGCCCAGGAGCTAAATATTAGGAAAAATTGGGAATATATCCGTTATTGAGAATTTAATTAGTAAATGGTACTTAGGAACAATGTGTAATTAAACTTTCCCAGTGTGCAATTCAACTTTCTTCATTTGCAATCCATCTTCCCTTGTGTATAATTATATTTTCTTGTGTCACATCTTCTCTTTGTGCAACTAAACATACCTTGTATACAATCCATTTTCCTTTTTGTGTAAGTTATCATCCTTTTGTGCAAATTAGTCTCTTGTATCTGAATAATATTTTGTGCAAACCATCTTCCCTATGTGTAACTTATCTTCACTTATGTGCAACTTATCTTCCTCTATGTAACCTAAGGAATCATTTGCCAATTAATTTTTTAATGAGGGATTTATCCCCAATTTTTCCTAAATATTATTGGACAGAGTTAAGATTTTACATTTGTCTGCTGTATTATGATTGGATGAAGGGCTTTTTCTGGGAAAAATATTGGATATCACATAACACAACTGAAGAGTTCTTAATCATTTTTAGTTTTGACCATGCACAATCCGATGGTCACCTTTGAAATCTAGCATCATTTGAAGTGCGTTGAGTCCTCCTTGCATACTTTTTTCCTTGCGGAAAAGACATGAAATTGAACCTCTTCCCCTTGACAGAAGGAAGTCCGCAAAAGGGTTTCTACAATTTGTGCAGTCTTGGTCTTTGCTCTCTGGCTTTATGGGTAGAAGGTCATTAATTATTAGTACTATCTTTGAATTTCTTTGTTGGGCAAAAAGTGGTAAAGAACGTCTATTTTACCACTTTTCAATAATCAAACATGGCAGCTGAAAAAGAAGACAGAAAATTAAATGCGGTAGCCATTTGCTCAAATGTTTCATTTTTTTTTTTTTAAATAGGGCTAGGCATTGATCACATGACGTTATGAGCCAGGTTATACTACTCCGTTTCTTATTATAAAATTTAATTTTTTAAATGGGTTTATCTTTTTTATAATATCTTTTTTGAGTTTGTCTGAGTATATTATTATGTATTTAATACATTCTTTTTTAGGAGAATTGTAATTAGGTCCCACTTAAGGGGATTAAATACAAAAAGGTTCTTTGGAATTATTAAATTATTCTGAAGTTTTAAAGGATTTTTTTGTAATAAATTTTATTTATTTAATTATCAAATTATTTTTTTTTTAAAAATTTATATTGACAACTGAAAGAGTAGTGATTGACAACTTAGAGTGTAAGATTGACAACTATTGCGGTTGGTTTTACAACTCATGCGTTATATTTTGTTAACCACCGTTTTAGTTGTCAATACAAACTAAAAAAAGAAGAAGGGTAATTTGATAATTAAACAAATAAAATTTATTGCAAAAAGGTCCCTTAAGACTTCAGAATAATTTCATGATTTTAAAAGATTTTTTTGTATTTAATTCTTTTGAGTGGGACCTAATTGCAATTTTCTCTTTTTTTAATTTATCTCATTAGTACTCTTTCACATTTACTTATTTATATATAGGGGTATATTTGAAAAAAATTGTATTTATTACATATTAATTGCTTTTAACTAATTTTAACTGTTTTTTTGAACTGCACAATTTAGTTAAAAAGATCTTATTAGGGCGGAGGGAGTAAGATTATTTGACAATATTTATTATTAATGTATAAAAGTTGTCGAATAGGTAAATATGGTCACAGGCACGACATGGAAAAATTTGGATTCTAGTTACAGATCTATTTATGGAAATAAATATTAGTCAATCAAGCTATTGAACAAATCATTTTCTCCATTAGATGACAACTTCAACGATTGACAAGAGGACAATGGGACTCGTCATCTTTTGACGCTTGACACTTGGAGAATGGAAAATCCGTTACTTAGGGGGTGTTTGGATATAAACCAAACCGTGGTTTTAGAAGTGTTTTTACGGATTACGAAGTAAATATGTGAAGGAAATTACCTCGTTTTGCAGAAAAGTGCTTTTGAAACCATGGTTTTGGGTTTCCCAAATACCCCCTTAATTTGACTTGCTTAATTGATCAAGCCACATTGGTTATTTTTCAAATTCGACAATAGAAATGGTCAATTTTTTTTTTTGATAACAATAGAAATGGTCATTTTCGAAACCCTAAGAAATTATTGTAATCAGGCCTTCACTTCCCCCCAGGCTCCCCCCCAACCTTCCCTTTCATGATTTTATTAATTAAAAGGAAGGCCACGTATTATTTTCTGTTATTTTTTTCTTAACAATTTAGACCGCCACGTCGTTCTTTTGATGCAGAATATGACATAATACTATTTAAATGTATGAAAAATGTTTCTTCAGGTTGTCTTAATTTACGGCAGTTGCTATCAATTTAGCAAACGATATAATCGTATTGTTAAAATACTCGCATGTCCCCAACGACACATGAACTGGTTTCAATTATTTCCTCTATTTTACATTTGCAAACAAAGACCCAAACTAAATAAATGATCTTCTAGAACTAATCATGATTTTTCTCTAACCAACATTAATTTGCAACAAAATTTTTGTTCAATAAAGTAAAAGAATTGCAACAATTTACTAGGCAGCTTTGTGAAAACATTCATGTATGTTAAACCCGAGTGAGACGATATTTTTTTAATAGGCTAAAATATACATTTGGTCCTTTAATTTTATACAAGATTTCAATTTGGTCCTTTAATTTTAAAAAGTATATTTTTGGTCCTTTAACCCTAAAATTTTTTTAAAAAATGATGACATTAAGATTTTAAATATTGATAAAATATTCTCAAATGCTAACACATTAAGTTTAATTTTCAAAACATCTATGATTGTTACAAAAAATCATCATTAAAACTTAATGATTTTAGGCCTAAAAGACCAAATGTATATTTTTTAAAGTTAAGAGACCAAATTGAAACCTTGTACAAAGTTAAAGGACCAAATGTGTACTTTAGCCTTTTTTAATATCTTTATATTGGAGGCAAGGGATATTGTCCAATATTAAATATAATGTGGTGAGTACCTATTTCAATGAGGATTTAAATTTTAGTTCGCTGAATTATAAGAGACAAGTCTTTCTGCTAGATTTAATTCCTATCGGTGCTGCTTTGTGGATCAAATTAAATAGAAGTATTTAAAAAAATTTCCATGTTTTTTCCTGGCGGGTACTAATGGTATTTCCAACCCACTACTAAAGACTATTCCCATATTGATATAATTGTTATTACCCATTTCAATATTGGTAAATCTGACTGAACAGATTGGTATATATAGGGAAAACTTTAATGCAAAGTCAAATTTAATTTATATATTGGTATACACTTGTTGCAGCACTATGCTGCTACGCTACTAACACACACATACACACAACCTTTTTTTTAAATGGTCAAATCTCAAACCAAATAGTATGCAGCACGAGTTGCAGACTTAGAATACTCAACAGTGATATATATATATATATATATATATATATGGGAAGAGGTGACAAGAAACTACACCAGGCAAATCTCAGGCAATTACAATGGCTAAGGTCTGTTTAAGGCCAATTTTCTGTGTCTTCCTCCTCCTCGTCGTCCTAATAGCCCTAATATCTCATCATGGCACTGATGCTCAGCCAAACTTCCTAAAATCCTTCTGTGGAAACGACACAACTAATAGCAATAGTACCTACCAAACCAACCTCCAAGCCCTCTTGCTAAACATCTCTTTCAACATACAAATCGACTATGGCTTCTACAACTTCTCCTCCGGCGAGAACTCCGGCAAAGTCAACGTCATCGCACTATGCCGAGGAGACGTTTCAGCACAAGATTGCCGCAGCTGTATCTCAGATTCGAGGGTTGTTCTTCCTCAAGTTTGCCCTAACATGAAGGAGGCAATCGGCTGGCATGACTTCTGCTTCCTCCGATACTCCGACCGATCCATATTCGACGTCATGGAAACTTCGCCTTCTTTCTCTTTGTGGAGCACTCACGACGCGTTGCAGAAAGATCAGTTCAAGAACGTACTTGCGCAGTTGATGAGTTCTTTGAGAGTAACCGCAGCAACGGGAGACTCGATGAGGAAGTTCGCGGCGGCGAATGTGAGCGGTCCTAGCAATCAGACGATATTTGGGCTGGCACAGTGCACGCCGGACTTGTCCAACGACGATTGCAACGTTTGCTTGAATTGGGCGATCAATCAAATTCCTAAATGTTGTGATGGGCAGACAGGCGGTAGAGTGGCAACGCCCAGTTGCAATGTTAGATATGAGACTTACAAATTCTTTGGCGGCGGCACGTCGTCACCACTTTTGCCAGCCCCGCCATTGCCACCACCGCCTCATCCTCCCTTTGGTCAACCCGTGTCCAAGCAAGGTATCAAAATTCCAGAAAAAGTTCCTTTTTCTTTTGTTTTGAACTTAAAGGAACATCCACTAGCCGATCTATGCATAATATCATGAAAAACTGATACTCTTGCTCAACATAAGACCTATTTAACTAATTTAATTACATTAAGAAAGTTAGATAAGTTAGTTAATTATAAAAAATATGACATGTTTTTCTTAAAACACCATAATCATCTTTCTTAATATCCTTTCTCCCACTTCTATATGATTATGGTTAAGGAAAATCCATATAAATAAGTTAAGAAAAATTGATAAATATGAGAAATAGGTCTTATATTTAGGACCAAAATTAACTCAACAATTATGTTCTATATTAAGAACTAGAAGAGTACAAATTTCTGTCTCTTACTTTGTATGGGTAATAGGCCTGAAAAAGTATCTAAAAATAAAAAATTTAGATATTGGTACTCTGTCAAAATAAGGAACCATGATGTGTGTGTATATGTGCGTGTTTGAAATAGATTCCATTTTGAGTGAGTTGAAAAAGCACTGAGATTGAGATTATAAGATTGTCTCAAAATACTAGCTTCGTAATATTTATGTATTTGAGGGAAAACTATTTAAAAGGAAATAGAACAGATTTTTGTGAGATTTACATAAATATTTTTATTTATTATCTATTCTTTTAATATTCCTATCATATATATTTGTTTATCTTTAGGAATATAAAAGATCAACGTTGATTAATATCTTTTGGAAAAGGAAACACACACACATATTGCTCATCTGATGTAGTCAAATGATATTTATCGTATCAGTACTACAGTGTAAGGTTTAATTTAAGACTATCTGGTAAATTAAAATTCTCAATTATCAGACTAACCCGTTTTCAACCGGAATCAGACCGTACTCTTGAGCAAAGTTTGCTCGATATGCCCTCATATGGGTTTCCCCAAGTTTTTTATTTCTATTTTTAAAAATTTCATGAATTAAAGCTAGTATTTGTACATACATGATCGATCAATTATGTGATCATACATATATAATAATTAATGCAATAATACTTTTTTTTTTTGGGTCTTGTGCAGGAAAGAGCAATAATACATCACGAATTGTTATTGCCATAGTTGTGCCATTTGTCTCAATCGCAGTGCTCATCTCTATTGTCGTAATTTACTTAAAATTCAAAGTCAGGAGGCCTCAGAATATTGACAGTAAGTCAACATATTACGTTGCGTGCTGATTTTTTTGGTCAGGCCGGCATGTCGTTTTAATTTCTATTTTTTTATGGGTGACGTGTCGTTTTAATTTTCTTGATACAGAATATAACACATAATAATAATCAATTTATATATACTTATTTAACTAATTTGATTAGATTAAAGAAGTTAGGTAAGTTAGTTAATTATCAAAAGTATAACATGTTTTTTCTAAAACACTATAACCATCTTTCTTAATATCCTCCCTCCCTTACTTAACTATGGCTGAGAGAGTATCTATAAGGTTAATTTAGGAAAAACTGATAAATATAAGAAATAGGTTTTATATTTAGAACCAAAATTAACTTAACAATTAGGTCCTATATTAAAGAGCGGAGGATTATATATCAATGTTATAGCATCTAGGTGTTAACTGAGTCCAGATGAGTTTGATATTATAGGCAAATCAAGCTGGGTCCAAACCCAGCTAGCTAGTAGGAAGTAGAAACAGATTAAAAATTATAAAAAACATATTAACAGCAGTCTCTATCTGTGGTTTCAAGATGGACAAGTCATTAATTAAATTAAAACCATTTCAATGCGTATTCATGACTCCATTATTAATTTGTATTCCAATCAATGTGTACGTAGCCGAAGCTAAGGATGTTGCTGACTCATTGCAAATGGACTTTGAAACAATCAGAGAGTCAACAAATGATTTTTCTGACAAAAATAAGCTTGGACAAGGTGGATTTGGACCTGTTTACTTGGTAAGATGTATTGTATGACAACGAAGTTTGTTTTTGAAGTTCTAGCTTGGAATGATGTATTCAAATTTTTTAAATAATTTCAGGGTAGGTTGTATAATGGACAAGAGATAGCAGTAAAAAGGTTGAGTAGGGAATTTGGTCAAGGTGATATGGAGTTCAAGAATGAAGTGTTACTAATGGCCAAGCTTCAACATCGCAATTTAGTCAAGCTACTTGGTTTCTCTCTCAAAGATAAAGAAAGGCTACTTGTTTATGAGTTTGTTCCAAACAAAAGCCTTGATTACTTCATCTTTGGTAATTTATTATTTATGTTTTCCTATTACTTATTCAATGATTGAGTAGAAGCATAGTTTTTAAAAAATAATACTGGATATATCATAGCACATTGGTATTTATTCAGATCCAATAAAGGCCACAGCATTGAATTGGGAAAAGCGTTACAAAATCATTGAAGGCATTGCACGAGGTCTTCTTTATCTCCATCAAGATTCTCGAATTCGAATTATTCATCGTGACCTCAAAACAAGTAATATACTTTTGGATGAAGAGATGAATGCTAAGATATCGGATTTTGGAATGGCAAGACTACTTGTAATGGATCAAACTCAAGCCAAAACAAATAATATTGTTGGCACCTAGTAAGTCAGTTTATATCATTAGCTAACTATGCAGTAGATATATATATATATATATATGTTATTGTTTAACTATTATGAAAAGTTTAATTACATGACAATGCAGTGGATATATAGCACCAGAATATGCAAAGCATGGAAGATTTTCAATGAAGTCGGATATCTTTAGTCTCGGAGTACTGATTTTAGAAATCATAAGCGGCAAGAGAAATAGTGAATATGAAGATTGGGAAGATCTAGAGCATATAGGAAGCGCAGTAAGTTGCCCCCTCTATTGTGACTTTACACTATAAATGAAATTGCAATCCCATAACACATGATCCCATGGCATGTGTAATATTAAAAATTTACTACGTCGAAATAAGATTTAGTTTGTATGAAAAATTACACTATAAATTAGATGTTATATTTAAGACTAAGGTAGTACAAATTCTTATTAATATAATCTGTGGCTCATTTGTGAAATATTGTTACAGGCTTGGAAAAGCTGGAGAAAAGGGACATTGTCAAGTATTATAGACCCCAGGCTGATTGAAGAAGGTGGTTCTTCAAGAAATGAGATAATGAGATGCATCCAAATAGGGTTATTGTGTGTTCAAGAGAAGGCAAGTGATAGGCCAACAATGGACACTATTGTGGCAATGTTGAGTGCTTATTCATTCTCTCTACCCATTCCTCTGCAGCCTTCCTTTTATATACAAGGAGGCTTACCAGATGATGTTTTTATTACATCTTCATCATCGTCTCAAGAAGATCAGTCCGCAGTTGAAGCTTCAAGAAATGAACTCTCAATTTCAGAACAGTATCCACGTTAGATCATATTATATAGATGACTGGTTGATGGTTTTGCAGCTTAATTAGTGGTATGGAAGCTTCTTTGTGTGTGAAAAATTACGTATTCCATCCTATTAATAACATCAGACCGTCATTTCCAACGTCCCTTTAATTTAATGTGTGTGTACGCGTGTGACTAGCGCCTAGCGCAGTTTTCTGTCTCCCCAAACACCGTTTTATAAGATCTACGAGAATCTGTACTATGCATAGGTTATGAATAATTAATGTGCCTTATTTCGGATGATATATATGTAGCTAAATTGTAGTTGTTTTGAATGATCTCGGGCACCAACAAAATGTTGCTTCGTACAATCATTTTCGAATCTAATAACGAAGGTGAACTTGTGTTTTCATGAATGGTTTTGTCACCCCTGAATGGTAGTTAGGAAGTTAGTTTTGATCCTCTCTCTCTCTCTCTCTCTCTATATATATATATATAGGATCTTAATTCATTTTATCTTATATTTATCATATTTATTCAAACTAATTTATCTAACTTATAATTTGACATAATATAAACTAATGTCATATACAGGTATTTTAAAGAGATCATGTCAATTTTGTTAGAATTAAGTAATTTATTTAAATTTTTTAATATATTCTAATTAATTAAATATACAGCTCTTACATTAAGAATTGAAGGAACGTATATATGCTAAATAGAGTAAGACATAAGGGGATCAGTGTAACATCCCGAATTTTCTAACTCAGGACGAGCAGAAAAGAGAAAATTTATTAAAATTATTTAATAGCTCAATAACAATTGGGAAAAATTATGGAATATTGATTTTCAAGGTTTAGAAATATTTTGGAAAAGTTCATTCTCCAAAAAGTGGCTTAAATGATTTTAAAGCTATTTTCATAGCAAAATGGGTTATCTTCTTAGAAAATACTTAGAGGTTTCTAATTAACTAGAAAATTTTAGGGAAATTATCTTATGAGGTAAAGAAGTTATTTGAGGTATAAAATCCTTAAAATGGGTTAAGGATTAATTTCTGGAATTAAGAGTTATTTTCTTGAAAAATTCAAGAAAAATAGTTATGAGTTAATTTTTGACCCAAAATTTTTAGAGAAATTATTTTATGGGTCAAAGAAGCTAATGGAAAAGAAAGATCCATATAAAACATGGTGGAATAATTTTTGGGTTTATCTATTTATCTCAGAATTATAGAGGAAGGATGAAAATGAAAGAAAGCATTAAGTGTAAGGGCAAAATGGACATTTCGTTTTTTACTTCCTCATCACACGCGTACTGCCTCACCGTTTAACATAAGATAACACCCTTCCTCCTCATTTTTTTCATTCCGCCACTCGAAAGAAAAGAGAGAGAGTCGGAGAGCGAGAGAGGGAGAGCACGGGAGAAGCAGTACCGGAGTTGGTGATCGGAGGTAGTGATCGGTGGCCAGATTCCTGCATGCAAACGGAGTTTCAGAATCAGGTGAGCCCTCTGATCATCATCCTACTCTTCTTTCTTTGGTTTGCTGTGTGTTTGAAATGATGAAAGAAGTTTGGGTTCTAGTGAGAGAAACTCTTGGTTAAGTCTGAAGCTCAATGATGATGAAAGAGTAGTGTTTATTGCTGATAATGGAGTGTGATTTTTAGCTTGCATGTGGATTTCCTTGCTCTGTTTTGTTGCTGGCCGAACAGGGGTTGAGTGGCTAGTTTAGGATGATAATGAGTTAAGTTCATGGAGTGAGCATATTGTATTGCATGTTGCTTATCTCCTCTGCAAGTTAAATTTGAATAGTTGTTGTTGTTGTTTCTGATGTGGGTGGCTTCAGGTTCTGGTGGAATTAAAGGGGGAAAATTACACTATTCACACGGATGTATATATGAGGCCGTATGTGATGTTGGTTTGTGAAGTGATGGTTTTCGAACCCCAAGCTCTGTTTTAATTAAGTGACATGGAGTTCCCTGTTTTGGTTGTATAGTGTCGGGTTCATAGTAACAAAAGTAAGGGAAGTTCAGATATTATGCATAAGAGCTTTAGATGGTGCTGTGTGATAGTTTGGTGAATGTCTTCAAATCAGTAAAAAGAACAAAATCCAGAATATGGGTGCTGATGTACGAAACATTTATGGAGGCTAGAAAGTGTCTAAGTTATATATATAGAGAACGAAGCTATTTGGATATATATTAGTGAATGTGTGTGTGTGTATATACGGGGGAAAGCCGTGGGAAGTATGAGTGGAAAACATTGAAATTGAAATGGTTAATTGGGAGGAAGTATAGGCATGATTTTATATATATATATATATATATATATATGAGTCTATGTGTATAAGTGTCCGCTTGGTTCAGTGATTTAAGAAGAAAAAGTTGCTGCAGTAAATATTAATTAATATGGGAGGAAGATGAAGACATACACAGATATAGATAAGGTTACACTTGGAGATTGGAGTTCGAATGTTCTCTGGTATTGTTGTTCTGTGTTTGGCCGAAAGGGAGTTTATATTTGCGTGTTATGGGGGCTGAGAAATCCAGATTTTTAAACATAAAGGGTGTTCGTTGTTTGATGCTCCTAGAATTCGAATAATATTGCTGTTATTATATAATGATTTCAGCTAGTCATATCATAAGTAAGAAACTTCAACGTGATGGTTTTAGTGTGGAATTAAAGCTGGAAAATTTGAATACAGTTGCTTATTGTTGCTTCCAAGGTCAAGCAGCTACATTAGATTCTTAAGTCATAATTAAGGACTATGAAATGATGATTAAAAGATTGGTTTTAAATCTGGAAAATTCCAGAATAAGGCACAAAATTGTCCTAAACTAAGGTGGAGTTTGCCGAATTGGAGGAGGTACATTGAAGTCCAAATAGATTATATAGGGAGTCTTGCTTATCAATGATTTAAATATGATTTCAGTTTTGGGTTAGGCAATGATATTTGCAAATGATAAATGTAGAAGTGGTTTAGAGAGTATAAGAGTGTGTGTGTGTGTGGTGTAAGGCCATGAGGTTCATATTGAGGAAGCTGGAAATGATTTGAAAATGAGTATTCCATGTTTTCAAGAGCTGTACACTAATTTCAGATGGTTAAATAATAAGTAGGAATTATTCTTGAACTTGGAAGTTTGAGGGATACAAGTATATGCAGGGCAATGTGTTATGAAGAGAACATTCTTTAATATTCTAGATGTTGAGCAATGATTTTGGATCATTGAATTAAATTTGAATGCCTTAAGTCAATGATGGAGTTAGATTGCCCGGAGTTAATAAGGAATTACAAGGCCTAAATTAAGTTTGTTAAATGTGAGAATTATAAAGGTAGCTAAGAACATGGGGAATTGGACTTGAATTAGAACATGTAGTTATAGTAAATCTGGAAAATTTCCAGACGTGAAATAAAGGGGTACAAAGGTTTGAAGCAATAGGATAATGATTTAAAGAATGTTTAAATGTGGTCTTAATAGATGAATGGCCATTGGGTTATATAATTATAATTTGGAAATTTTAATAGTTTATTTGTGGCCGTTTGAAGTGAGAATTTTGGGTGTTATATAAGTGAATATATATAAACTTGATTGTTGTGTGTGCTGACCGTGGAAGTTGGGGATGGAAAATATTGAATATGGAATTGTTTTCCAGGAGGAGGTTAGGCCGCGAGGTTTAATGGAAGGGGTGATTAAAACATAATTAATACTACCTCCGGTTCTTAATATAAGACCCTGTTTGACTTTTTGTTTGGTCCTAATTATAAGACCCTAATCCATTTTGTCTCTCATATTTATGTATTTTTTTCCAAAATAGTCCTTCTAATAATAATAGTTTTAGCCAATATACTTAAGTAGCAAGGATATTTTAGGAATGACAATACTTATTTATTACAAATAACTAACTTAACTTACTTCCTTAATCTCCTCAAATTAGTCAACTGGGTCTTATAATTAGGACCGGAGGTAGTATATTTATATATGTTTGTTACATGTGTGTATTGATTGGAGATATATAGAAATCTAGAAGTTCTAGATTGGGAAGTATTTGAGCATTATTGAGAGCTAATGATAGCTAGGAATTGAGGTGTTAATAAAGTCATTGAGAATGTTGCTAAGGCTATGGGACGCTTAGAGATTAAATGATTGAATTTAGGATTTATTTCAATAGCTAGTTACTAAGTAAAGTAATACTATGAGTTGAGATAAGGAAGGAAGCGTTCCAAAGATAATAGTTCAAATAAGAAAAATTGTCCAGGATGACCAACTACTAAGTGAGGGTAGAGATTGAAGAAGATTTGGGATTTCAAGAGTTATTTAATTATGAATTATAGTTGGATCAAGTATTGATCTATCCTTACAAATATGATAGGTTTTAATATCTGCTCAAGCCCACCAAGAAGCAGAAAGAAAGGAGAATGGTAAGGTTTGGTTTGGAGGGAAGCAGACCAGGTAGTAGTTCTTTCCTACCTTACATTTATGTATGATTGTTGCATGTCTGTTTGTGCCATATTGCTATTCAAAAAGCATGAGAACATGTAATCCTTAATTCCTTGCATGAGTTAATAGCCGTGATCACGTGCAGCTGAAAGATATGGGGCCTTATGAGCCATTATTGCGCGGCCTTATGTGCCATTACAAGCGCGGCCTTATGAGCCATTATTTATGTTGTCTTACGAGCCATTGTATGTCTGGCCTTATGTGTCGTTGATTGCGCATTCAGCTAATCAATCTAACTATGTGTCATTGCACTTAAATGCTTTTTATGCATAGCTTGCAAGGTTATATTCCATATGGCTTGTTTTGCATGCTTTATGTAACCTGCATATGTGTTTGATGGAAACTACTACTACGGGGATTCTTTAGAATCTCACCCTCCCATTCATGATGAACAGTGAAGGCTAGTAGCTCGATGGACAAGGAGGTTGTTTAAAAAGAAGGTGAGCTAGTTGAAGAGCGGAGATGCCTGCTATGTTATGTACTTCTGAAGTAGAATATTTTGATAAGTTAATATTTGTACTATTGTATATGTCACATGGGCAAGTAACTTTACTTGCTTTATGTAAATATTATTTTGTATCCTCCATAATGAGGAGAGCACTGCCAGGTGCAAGTATGTACTGTTAACCAAGATGGTTACTATATTTTCAACATAATAGTATGAGATTGCACAGTATGAAATCATTCTAGGTGATAATAGATTAAGTTGAATGTAGGGTTGAGTGTGAATCACTCTTCAATTATTCTAAAGGTTTGAAATGTTTGATTGACGGATTCCAATGTTAAGGGAAAAAAAATTTCCCTGTCTTTTCCCAGGTCAGAAACCTGGTGTTAGTGATTCACAGACATTAAAATGATCCTATTAGTATTGAGTAAGTTAGGTGTTGCAATCAGGATTGTTATGGTCATATACTTTGGGTCAAATGTTGGATTAAGCTTTAATTAATTTCTTAAATACTGATATTTAATATAAGAGCTAGTTTGCTATTAAATTTGATTCTAAATATAAGATCCTAATCTATTTTTTCTCTTATAGTTATTCATTTTTTTCTATGATAGTCCTTGTAATGGTTGTACATGTTAAAAGTTTTATCACATGATTACCAAGGATATTTTAGGAAAGATAATACCTATTCATTAGAAATAACTAACTTAACTAATTTTTTTAATTTATTCAAATTAGTCAACTAATTTTATAGTAGTACTCCTCTGTCCTAAATATAAGTCCCATTTTGTAGTTTAAATTGCACTACAAAATGGATTTTATATTTAGGATCAGAGAGAGTTTTAAATACAGGATGGGGTATAACATTTTTACGAATGTATAGAATTTGACAATATAATGAAACCTCCTCATGATGACATTGTCCTCCCCGTCTTATATTTAGGATTGGGCGATCAATCAAATTCCTAAATGTTGTGATGGACAGACAGGTGGTAGAGTGGCAACGCCCAGTTACAATGTTAGGTATGAGAGTTACAAATTCTTTGGCGGCGGTGCGTCACCACCATTTTGGCCGGCGCTGCCATTTCCACCACCACCTTATCCTCCCTTTGATCAATCCGTGTCCAAGCAAGGTATCAAATTCCAGAAAAAGTTCCTTTTTCTTTTGTTTTGAACTTAAAAGAACATGCACTATCTAATAGTGCATATAGTATCATGATAGATGAGTAGAAATTTTGGCTGCTATTTTATATCGGGTAATAAGTCTGAAAAAGTATCTAAAAATAAAAAATTTAGATATTAGTACTCTATCGAAATAAGAAACCATGGCGTGTGTGTGTGTGTGGAATAGATTCCATTTGAGAGGGTTGAAAAGGCAGTGTGAGATTACAGACGAAATTAAACCCACGGCCCTCATTTAGGTGAGAATTTTCATATCATCGGACTAAAAACCTATTGGCTCAAAATTAGAAATTCTAGCTTGTGATATTTATGTATTTGAGGGAAAACTATTATTAAAAAGAAAAGGAACAGATTTTGTGAGATTTACATATATTACCTCCCGCTTTGGTTGACTAATTTGAATAGATCAATAAAATTTGTTAAGTTAGTTATTGATAATAAATAGGTATTGTCTAAGTTAGTTATGTGTAATACTACCCCCAGTCCTAATTATAAGACCTTGTTTATAGTCTATTAGTTATTTGTAATACTACCCCTGATCCTAATTATAAGACCTCGTTTGTAATCTACAAATACGGTCTTATAATTAGGACCGGAGGTACAAACGAGATCTTATAATTAGGATGAAACTAGTAAATATGTGTTTTTTTTCCTAGAATATCCTTATTGATTATGTGTATTAGCTAGAACTATCATTTGATGAAATCTTTAACATGTGCAATTAATACAAGAATTACTTTAAAAAATAGATAAATATGAAAAATAAAGTAGATTATGGTCTTATATTTAGAATCAAATTGAATGTCAAACTAGCTCTTATATATGTTAAAAACCAGAAATAGTTTTTTTATATTTATTATCTATTTTTTTAATATTTCTATCATAGATATTTGTTTATTTTTATGAATACAAAAAGATCAACATTAATTAATCTCATTTGGAAAAGTAAATTGACATATATATATTTCCTCATCTGATGTCGTAGTCAAATGATATTTGTCGTGTCATTGCTATAATGTAAGGTTTAATTAAAGACATTTGGTAAATGAAGATTCTCAATTATCAGATTAAACCGTTTTTAACCAGAATCAGACCGTACTCTTGAGCAAAGTTTACTCTGGTTTTCGATATGCCTTCATATGGGTTTCCCCAAGTTTTTATTTTTATTTTTTAAAATTTCATGAATTAAACCTATTATTTCTGCATACATGGTCGATCAATTATGTGATCATGCATACATAATAATTAATGCAATAATATTTTTTTGGGTCTTGTGCAGGAAAGAGCAATAATACATCACGAATCGTTATTGCCATAGTTGTGCCATTTGTCTCAATCGCAGTGCTCATCTCTATTGTCGTAATTTACTTAAAATTAAAGGTCAGGAGGCCTCAGAATATTGAAAGCAAGTCAACTTGTTACGTTGTGTGCTGATTTTTGGGGTGTCGTTTTAATTTTCTTGATACAGAATATAACATATAATAATAATCAAAACATATATCAGCTTTATAGCAGCTAGGTCTTAACTGAGTCCAGATGAGTTTGATATAATAGACTAAATAAGTTGGGTCTAAAACCAGCAAGATAGAAGGAAGTCGAAACAGATTTTAAAAAAAAAAAATTTAACAGCAGTTTTTATCTACAGTTTCAAGATGGAAAAGTCATTAATTAAATTAAAACCATTTCAATACGTCTTTATGGCTCCATTATTAATTTGTATTCCAATCAATGTGTACGTAGCCGAAGCTAAGGATGCTGCTGACTCATTGCAAATGGATTTTGAAACAATCAGAGGGTCAACAAATGATTTTTCTGACACAAATAAGCTTGGACAAGGTGGATTTGGACCTGTTCACTTGGTAAGATTTATTGTATAAAAACGATTTTTTTTTAAGGTTCTAGCTTAGAATGATGTATTCAAATTTTTTATATAATTTCAGGGTAGGTTGTATAATGGGCAAGAGATAGCAGTAAAAAGGTTGAGTAGGGAATTTGGTCAAGGTGGTATGGAGTTCAAGAATGGAGTGTTATTAATGGCCAAGCTTCAACCTCGCAATTTAGTCAAGCTACTTGGTTTCTCTAAGAAAGGCTACTTGTTTATGAGTTTGTTCCAAACAAAAGCCTTGATTACTTCGTCTTTCGTAATCTATTATTTATGTTTTCCTATTACTTCAATGATTGAGTAGAAGCATAGTTCTTAAAAAAATATAATTGATATATCATAGCACATTTGTGTTTATGCAGATCCAATGAAGGCCACAGAATTGAATTGGGAGAAGCGTTACAAAATCATCGAACGCATTGCTCGGGGTCTTCTTTATCTTCATCAAGATTCTTGAATTCAAATTATTCATCGTGACCTCAAAACAAGTAATATATTATTGGATGAAGAGATGAATGCCAAGATATCAGACTTTGGAATGGCAAGATTATTTGTAATGGATCAAACTCAAGCCAAAACAGATAATATTGTTGGCACCTAGTAAGTCAGTACATATGATTAATTAACTATAGTAGATATGTCATTATTTAGAGTCATCATTAATTATTAGATGTTTAACTATATGACAATGCAGTGGATATATAGCATCAGGATATGCAAAGCATGGAAGATTTTCGATGAAGTCGGATATCTTTAGTTTTGGAGTACTGATTTTAGAAATTATAAGCGGCAAGAGAAACAGTGAATATGAAGACTGGGAAGATCTAGAGCATACAGGAAGCGCAGTAAGTTGCCCCTCTATTATGAGTTTAAACTAAATTAAATTGCAATCCTATAACACATGTAATATTAAAAATTTACTACTTTCAATCCTAAATATAAGATCTACTTTGTATTTTAAATTAATAATATAGTGTGGTTCATTTATGAAATATTGTTGCAGGCTTGGAAAAGGTGGAGAAAAGGGACATTGTCAAGTATTATAGACCCCAGGCTGATTGAAGAAGGTGGTTCTTCAAGAAATGAGATACTTAGAGGCATCCAAATAGGGTTATTGTGTGTTCAAGAGAAGGCAAGTGATAGGCCAACAATGGACACTATTGTAGCAATGTTGAGTGCTTATTCATTCTCTCTACCCATTCCTCTGCAACCCTCCTTTTATATCCAGGGAGGCTTACCAGATGATGTTGTTATTAGATCTTCATCATCGTCTCAAGAAGATCAGTCAGCAGTTGAAGCTTCAAGAAATGAACTCTCAATTTCAGAACAATAACCACGTTAGATCATATTATATAGATGACTAGTTAATGGTTTTGTTGCTTAGTGGCATGGAAATTTCTTTGTAAGTGAAAAACTACGGCTTCCATCCCACTAATCAGATCAGACCGTCAATTCCAACGTCCCTTTAATTTAATGTGTGTGTGTGTGTGTGAGATTAGTGCCCAGCGCCGTTTTCTGTTTCCCCAAACAATGTTTTATAAGATCTACAAGAATCTGTACTATTAATAGGTTATGAATAATTAATGTGCCTTATTTCAGATGATACATATGTACCTAAATTGTAGTTTTTTTGAATGACCTCAAGCACCAACAAAACGTTGCTACATAGAATCATTTTCAAATCTAATAATGAAGATGAACTTGTGTTTTCATAAATGGTTTTGTCAACCCTGAATGGTATAACATCTTAACTCATTTTATCTCTCATATTTGTCACTTTTATTTAAATAAATTTCTCTAGCTTATAAATTGATATAGTATAAACTAATATTATATATAGGTATTTTAACGAGATCATGTCGATTTTGTTAGAATTAAGTGATATATTTAATTTTCTCAATCTATTCCAATTAATTAAATATATAGTCCTCACATTAAGAATTGAAGGAATATATACACACACTATATAGAGTAAGACACAAGGTGATCAGGATTGTTATCATTATATACTTTGGGTCAAATGTCCGCTTAAGCTTTAATTAATCTCTCAAATGCTACTTATATTCTTTAATATAAGAACTGGTTTGCTATTAAATTTGATCATAAATATAAAACCCTAATCCACTTGTCTCTTATATTTATTTATTTTTCCCCCAAAATAGTTATTGTAACAGTTATATATGTTAAAAGTTTTATCATATAATAGTTCTAATTAATATATATAATTAGCAAATATATTTTAAAAAAGATAATGCTTATTTATTATAAATAACTAATTTAGCTAATTTTTTAATCTATTCAAATTAATCACCAGCTCTTATATTACTATTAATTGAAATAGAGAAGCACATAATGAAACCCCCTCACGATGACACTGTCCTCCTCGTCTTTTCTTATATATAGTGTGTAAAGTGCTTGGATCCTTTTCACCAGTTATATATCTAAAGCACATAATTGGATTCGAAAACCAAATTAAATAGAAGAGATGAGTTTAATCTATAAAAGGCAAAATTCGAAAGGACACTCTTATTCGAAAATGATTATAGTCAGGGATATTTTTGTTTTCAAAATCACCAATCGCGGGATTGAAACGTGAAAAAGCAATACCAGGAGAGATAAGTTTGTCCAGTCCCAGGACACTATGGTCTTGGTGTGAAACATTGAAAATGAGAGATAAAGACTAGAATTGTAATTGAGAAAAATTATTAAAAAAGTCTTTAGCATGACTAATAATTGCTTGTTATATGGGATTGGACAAACCCATATATATGGGTTTAAAAAAACCATATTCTCTCATGGTATTTTCTAATCCCACATGCATGGGTTTGTCCAATCTTATGTAATAAGTAATCTCTTGTATTAAATACTTTTGTGATAGATTTTTTTTCAATCTCAATCCCAATTCCTATTTCTCATTTTTAATATTTTCTACCAAATGAGGCATATGTATATCCTGAATGCCACCTGCTAAACAATACAAATTTTCTCATTTCCTGACCTAGTCACAATCTTTCGTACCAAACATGGCCCATTGTCTATGAAACATCGGACATAGATATCAAAGCATTCTTCTCAGCCACTTTTTTCCTCTCACAATTATTGCTCCTTCATAAACACTTGGACCAGGTCAAAATTTTGGAGCTAAAATCATATCAGAGAGAATTGAAAGATTTAGAAGAACTTTATTAGAAAATTAAGTAAACTAAAAAGTCATTGTTTACATATATATATATATATATATATCGTATCTAATTAAATAGCAGGGGTAATTGCCTTTATTTATTTATTTATTTTGCCAAAGTAGTAGGTGTAATTGTTAATGAATAGTCACAAATCAAATTAGGTATATATGTCTATCGTTATGTAAGCTAAGCCAGGAGGAAACTAAACCGATCATAATGTTGGAATATAATAGTGTTGAGAAAATAGGAAAAAAGAGGAGAGATAATAATATCAAAGGCTGCGTAATTATAAGTGGGGTGAACTAGTAAGGGGTCGTTTGGATTTGCAATTAATGTATAAGCATTTATAAGTGCTTTCACTTAGACAAAATTTCTTTCACATTATTATTTTGTATTCTATAAATTTGATTGTGTTAAGATTATAGTACAATTCTTAAAAAAATGTAGATTAGGATGAGAGGTAAACAGATTAAAGATTCCGAGCTGTCCACTAAAAGATAGTCAAAAAAGTTGAGGGCCACCATTAGTCGTCCACGAAACACAGAACATGGATGGATATCTTTTAAGGATTCGTCTCAGGCACCCATTTCCCTCACAATTATTACTCCTCCACCAACACTGCTTGCACCTGGTCAACATTTTGGTGGTAACAAACTTACTACTATGCTTCTAGAAGGCTCATTACAAGCCATCAACTAACAAGTCGTTTTTGTTTTTATATAGGGAAAATGACATTAAGGTCCCACACAAGCAAATACACGGCAAAAAGGTCCCCTAAATTGTGATAATTCTTCTAAAGTCTCAAAGGGACTTGGCTGCAATTTTTAGAAAGTTAAAATGACTTCTTTGCTCTAGCATCTCAGAAATAGAAGGTGCTGAGGTGAGTTTACTGCGCAGTGGGGTTCTATTATGGCTGAGAGAGAGAGGATGTGGAGAAAAAAGGAAGGAGCCATTGATAATGAAGTATTTTCCCCATTACCATTAGTGAATTCCAAAGAGGTTCCATTTGAATCTCCACAAATCTTTAGGTCTGGAAATTTCTTTCCTTTTCTCTCCTGGAACATTTTTCTTGACAGATTGATTGTGTTTGAGAATGAGAAATCAGAAAATCATTTTTGCCTTTGGTATTGCAAAGCTTTTGTTTTTGATCTAATATGAACAAGTAAATCAATGAAAAAACTGTGTTTTTGGTTGGTGTGTGTTGATGATTTAAGTTGGGTTTGTAGAATAATCATAGGTACTCTATTTTTGGGTGTATTGTGGGTGGTTTTGCTTTGTTTTGGCATTACTTCAGGGGCAAAGAAAGAAAAAGATGAAGGTTAGTGTGGGTAGAAACCCTTAGTACAAAATGGGATATTGTATTGTCAATCAGGTTGCGATAGTTGTCAATATATGCTGTGACAGTTGTCAACATTGCTACTTGACTTGTTAATGACAGTTGCATGATTCTTGATGCGGGTTGATGTTATTGATGGTGGGTATATCTAGAAAGCATCTATTGTGCTTTCTTCATATAGGAGAAAAGTTTATAAATGATGGAGAAGATGATATGAGGTAGTGTAAGAACAACAACTATAAAGAAGAGAACAAGTTATGAAAAATTGAAGGAAATTATGTCATCAATTATTAGAAAAGAAAATAACTCATTTCTCTTGAAATTCTCAGTTGTATTTGATAAAAAAAACATTTGTAGAGTTGGTAGATGATGATGGGGTAGAACATTTGATAAAGTTCAATAAAGAAAGTGGTCATGTGTACGTAGAAGAGAATGGAAATAAGGACCACATAGAAGCAATAAGGGATAATGCAATGGAGGAGCAAGATGTGTAAGTTTAGTTTAATAAGTATGTTATTATCATTTTTTGGTATTGCAATTGTTACTGTCTTGCTACCAACTTGCCAATGCATATACCCTGACTTGTCATTTCCTGCAGGATTAATCAATTATTTAAAGGTATCAATGGATTGTCTATGTCTCCATCTATCATGTTTGATGAGATTGGAGAGCCACCATCAATTCCTTGTGATGTTGAAATGATCCCAACACCTACACCACAAATGAATTCTACAAAATAAGAAAGTGTATCATTGTGGAAGATGCAAAAAGCCTGGACACATTGCCAACACATACAAGAACCCAAATCCTAGCTGAGAATATATTGAAGTCAGCTATTTTTTGTATATGGATGTGAAGGGAATATTTTGTAAATGGGTGTGAATGGAATTTTTTGTAAATAGAGGCACACCAATAGTTAGTTTGGTAATTACATGCAACCCTATATTTTTGTTAGGATGGGTTATGAAGTTGGTGTAGTTTCATGCATATGAAGGTGTAAATGAAAATTAGCCATGAACTGACATTTTGCTATCATTTCAGTTGTAATTAGTTGCACCCTGCATTGTCAATAGAGTTGTTATGACTTGTCAGTCATTACAGTATGACTTGTCAATTAATTTGCAGATGTAAGTTGTCAACAATATGTATTCAAGTTACATAACCTGTTTTAGTTTCATATGATATTTTAAATCACTCTGACATTTTATATTTTGGTTATATTGTCATATATAATCATTATTAATGAAGTATCAATAACTGCATTATCCCTTGTGAATGGTGGCACTGTGACTTGTTAATGGTCGCAATGTCCCTTGTCAATGGTCACACTGTCCCTTGTCAGTGGTGGCATCTTGACTTGTCAATGGTCGCACTATCCCTTGTCAGTGGTCGTACTATCTCTTGTCAATAATTGCAAAGGTAATAATATTATAACATAATTTAATCAGTTTGTTACAAAATGACTTGTTGACCATTGAGCTATTACTACTTGTCTTACAACACATCCTGGCCTAACAGAATAAAAAATTAATTGACTACTTTATCTCCTCTTCTTGCTCTTATTATAGTTCGATAGCTTCGACATCACTTCATCCCCATGTTCATTATTTGGATGGCTAACCAACCACCACAAATAGCCAACCTTTAACTCTTTTAGTTCACTATCGGAGTATCAACAACACAAGGAATTGATGGTGGCTCTCCAATCTCATCAAACAAGGTAGGTGGAGATATAGACAATTTATTGACACCTTCAAATAATTGATCAATTTTGCAGGAAATGATAAATCAGGGTGCATGCATTGGCAAGTTGGTAGCAAGACAGTAACAACTAAAATACCAAGAAATGACAGTAACATATTTGTTAAACTAAACTTACACATCTTGCTCCTCCATTGCATTATCCCTTGTTGTTTCTATATGGATTCCATTCTCTTCTACATACATATGACCATTTCCTTCATTGAACTTTATCAAATATTCTACCCTATCAACATCTACCAACTCCACAAATGTTTTTTTTATCAAACACAACTGAGAATTTCAAGAGAAATGAGTTACTTTCTTTTCCAACAATTGATGATATAATTTCCTTCAATTCTTCATAACTTGTTCCATTTTTTATAGTTGTTGTTCTTACACTACCTTTCACATATCTCATATCATCTTTTCCATCATTTATAAACTTTTCTCCTATATGAACAAAGAACAATAGATGCTTTCCATACGTA
>NW_021634138.1:0-124301 GCF_004799145.2 Neltuma alba | reverse complement strand
CCCAGAGAGCTAAACAAAACGGCGTCTACCTTCAGTCTTACTGGTGTTGATTTGACGTTCTCTCTGTGGAAGATGAAGATATATACTGTTTGTGTTGTGGAATCTTTGCCAACTAGTGTTTTCAATCGATAGTGGAGCCAACTAGTTGGATCCAAAGCACATCCATTTCTCCTTTTTTAAGCTGCTTCTTTCTAATATTTTGACCTGCTGATTTGAAGGCACAATCGCATTCTAGTGTCCTAGACTGGAAGGCCTCCTGTGGCTCCTGTGTCTTCTACATCTCATGCTAAACAGTGCTATGAATCTTCTTAATTTGAAGAAAGCCTTGAAATACATCAAATTTGTGGCCTCTTAGCTTCGAACTGCAACTTCTTGCTTTCTGAGCCAAAAGGGCATCTGATTGTTCACGGATTTGCTACTATTATTTTGACCGTACTACTGAAGCACTCTTATTCGTGACAGAAAAAGCTAGATTGAGAAAGTTGAAAGTGGGTTTAAGTGCGGCTCTTTTCTCTCATTGGCATGACGGTGTTAATGTCCTAGTGGCAGATATTGGAGTTGTTGTTTACCAACGTATGCTTTAATGGTTATTCATTGATAAACTATTATAACAAGACATTTTGCTTGCTTTTGAGGATTATTGGTGCTCATGAATCGAGAACAGAAGCGAGGGAAGCAAGAAAAAGATTCTGATGGTGCTGAGAAGGTCATTGTTGCCGTTAAGGCATCGAAGGAAATCCCTAAGACTGCTCTTGTCTGGTCTCTAACTCATGTTGTTCAACCTGGGGATTGCATTATTTTGTTAGTGGTTTTGCCTCCACAAAGCTCAGGTAATTTTGTCTCTCTCTTTCATTTAATTTATTTTACAAGTGAGTTTTATGCTTCTGTTACATAAGATATGTCAATTTTGTTAGTGTTGTTGACAAGTAATTGAACCTTTCCGGTGCTTTCCACACGTGCAATTAACATTTAGTCTGTGAATACGCAGGTAGAAGATTATGGATGTTTCCAAGATTTGCTGGTGACTGCGCCAGCGGTAACAAGAAGTCTCCTTCGGGAACAACTTCAGAGAAGAAGTGCGATATCAATGATTCTTGCTCCCAGATGATCCTTCGGCTTCATGATGTCTATGATTCAAATAAGGTTAGTAGTGGCGTTGATATATTAGAGCCTGTTGCATATTGAATGTTGGCGGCTTACCCCTCTTATACAAATTTTCCAAACAGATAAATGTCAAGATTCAAACTGTACCTGGATCTCCTTGTGGAGGAGTAGCTGCAGAGGCCAAGAAAGTCCAGGCCAGTTGGGTTGTCTTGGACAAGTAATCGTCCTTTTCCCCCTCCTTATAAATACATTTTTTAACAGATATTTTCTGTTCAGAAAGGCGTGCTATTGTGACTACAAAATGTAATCACGAGTTAATTTCTTCTTTCTGGTTTACTATGTGTTATGAGATTCTTATAATGTTTGTTGATGGTTCTTGGCTTGATGCTTATTTTGCAGAGATCTCAAACATGAGGAAAAACGCTGCATGGAAGAATTGCAATGCAACATTGTTGCTATGAAGCGATCTCAACCAAAAGTTCTCCGCTTGAATTTGGTTGGATCGCAAAAGAAGGATCCTGAAGCCAGTCCATTACCTTCTGAGAAAGAAATGCCCGGAAAACAAGCCAAACAGAAGAGCGAATCTTTAAACTCCATAAAAGCACCTGTTGTCACCCCAACAAGCAGCCCGGAGCAAGAGACACCATTTACTGCAACTGAAGCTGGCACCTCATCAGTTTCAAGCTCAGACCCTGGAACTTCACCATTTTTTGTCTCAGAGATAAATGGTGAATTAAAGAAAGAGGAGACAATTAAGGAAAATGAAGAACTTGATGATACTAATTCGGACACAGACAGTGAAAATATGTCCACATCCTCAGCGAGCTTGAGATTCCAGCCTTGGATCTCAGAAATGCTTCTGCATCAACGATCATCTCAATGTGCAGATGAAAGATCTGAGAGATCTCATAAGAAGCCTCAAACATCTACAACCAGAGCCTTGCTTGAAAAGCTCTCCAGGCTTGAGAGAGATTCTGGATTTGAAATTTCGACCTCTAGAAGTGACTTGGATTTCAGTGGAAATGTAAGAGATGCAATAGCATTATCTAGAAATGCTCCTCCTGGTCCACCTCCATTATGCTCAATATGTCAACATAAAGCACCGGTTTTTGGAAAACCTCCAAGGTGGTTTAGCTATGCTGAGTTAGAGCTTGCTACTGGGGGATTTTCACAAGCCAACTTCTTGGCCGAAGGAGGATTTGGATCTGTTCACAGAGGGGTTCTATCGGATGGGCAAGTCATTGCTGTCAAGCAACATAAATTGGCAAGTTCTCAGGGTGATCATGAGTTTTGCTCAGAGGTAGAAGTCTTAAGCTGTGCCCAGCATCGAAATGTTGTTATGCTGATTGGGTTTTGTATAGAGGATAAGAGAAGGCTACTGGTTTATGAGTATATATGCAATGGATCACTAGATTCTCATTTATATGGTAATTTCTTGTCTTATACCATATGCTGTCAAGGAACAATACATGTTTTTATTGGCTTGAAACTGTTGAGGTCATTGAGCATGCAGTATAAATGTAGTCCGTCAGTTAATGAGTTATTGTATGCTTATTATACTTATAATTGAAGATCTCATAATTAGCTAATTAATTGGGAAATGAAATCAGATATGCTAAATGTATGCTGAGATAGT
Organism: Neltuma alba; assembly: GCF_004799145.2. Classification (NCBI taxonomy): domain Eukaryota; kingdom Viridiplantae; phylum Streptophyta; class Magnoliopsida; order Fabales; family Fabaceae; genus Neltuma; species Neltuma alba. The sequence continues at coordinate 121,561 of NW_021634138.1, read as the reverse complement.
AATTAACCATTATATCTAAACAACGGGATGGAGCGTGATCTTTTTTGTCATTATTACTGCAGACATGCAAAATCCTAGATAGTCAGATACTTTGTGATGAACGCCATGATGATTTATTATGTATGAATGTTACCATTCTTTATCCTTTGACAATTGAGCTAGTGCCTTGTAATTTTTCAGGGAGACAACGGGATGTATTAGAGTGGTCTGCACGGCAAAAAATTGCTGTTGGAGCTGCTCGAGGGCTGCGATATCTTCATGAAGAATGCAGAGTGGGTTGCATTATCCACCGGGACATGCGCCCAAATAATATTCTCATCACCCATGATTTTGAACCATTGGTATTGGATCTTTTGACTCCTTTATATAATGCAGAAATGGAAATAAAAGTCACCATTATTCCATAATTATGTTTTCTTTATTCATTATGTCAATGAGCTAAGTAATTATAGGTTATCTAACATTTTAAGAATTTTCTGTGGAATAAAATGTTTGGATTATCAGAGCATCCTACAGACTGTGTGCCATAATGTATAAGCCATATTCTGAGGTGCATCAGATATGTCTCTCTTCTAATAGTTCTTTATTTTTTGTTTTTTGAATTCTAGGTTGGTGATTTTGGACTGGCAAGGTGGCAGCCTGATGGAGACACTGAAGTGGAAACTAGAGTCATTGGAACGTTTGGGTAAGTGTTGTAAACTTGTAATACTCAGTTATTTTTCAATGCAACCGTGGACTTGAAACCAATCTTTGCTGCTTCTATATAGGTATTTGGCTCCAGAATATGCTCAAAGTGGCCAAATCACTGAAAAGGCTGATGTTTATTCCTTTGGAGTGGTATTAGTGGAGCTTGTTACTGGGCGGAAAGCTGTGGATCTGAATCGACCTAAAGGGCAGCAGTGTCTTACTGAATGGGTAAGCTAGAGCCTAGAGGATAACAGCGTCTAACTTAGTATGATAATTTTGTTAGATTCGGTCTGCAAAGAAAGAGTAGACTTAACTAATAATAACGATGTATAATCTTGCATGCTTTTAAGTTGGGCCTATTTCTGAAATTCTTATTTATGTTTTCGTCATTGATTTGGTGGTCTATTAATTTTATATATTGTCAATGAGAAGCATGACACTGAGTGACAAAGGAAAGACAAAAAGTATATTTTATTGTTGATGTCTAGCCTTGGGTTAATGGTGAGCATTTGGATATTGAACAGGCGCGACCCCTGTTAGAGGAATATGCCATTGAGGAACTGATTGATCCGAGGCTGGGAAATTGCTATTCGGAAAATGAGGTCTATTGCATGCTGCATGCTGCCTCATTATGCATACGGCGAGATCCTCATTCAAGACCTCGCATGTCACAGGTAAAGAGAAACTTTGAACATATCTTTTCAGAACTAGGAAGTGGATGTATGTTAATTAATCAAACAATTTCCATGATTCACTGGACTTAATTTAACTAGTTGACCGTTGTAGAAGTCAATGGGGTATAATCTCATATCCTCTTTCTCAGGTTGTCTTCTTAATCATTGTCTCAAGATGTCCTTATTTCCAAAAGGAGAAGATGTAGGCGAAGTTCATTTATTTGCCAATAACGGTCATGTTATTTATGGCTTTAAACGATTCCTTTGTGTCGTAATTCTGTCGGAAAATCTCATTTAAAACACCTAAAAACTGCATTCCAAATTTTCCCTTTCCAGGGTTGGTCCCCTGCACGTACCTTTTTTCCCTTCTCTCCCTTTGTGCCAAAAGTGACATGGATAGAGACAATTTTTAACGAGACCGAGTTGTGTGAACTGATTGGTGGCTACATATAAAGTTGACATGAGTAGAAATTCAGTTGGTGCACCTCTGAATGACTATATATAAGAAATATGCGGCATCATTGGAAACAATTATTAAGTTTAAATATTTAAAATCTTCAACCCTCGCATTTCACTTCAAATTCAGACATCTGGTTTGCTCTGCTAACTTGTTTTGCATGTGTATGCTTCCTTACTCAAGGTTCTGCGAATGCTCGAGGGTGACATGGTCATGGAGGCAAATTACCTAACAAGTGCTGGTTATGATGCCGGGAACCGGAGTGGTCGGATCTGGGCAGAGCAGCAGATGCAGCATCATTACAGTGGTCCCCTGCTGGATGAGCCCCTGGAATCTTCATTCAGTGGAAAGCTTTCTCTGGAGAAATACAGGTCTGCTTACCGGGAAAGGGACAAAGCCTAGGCGAACTTCCATGTGAAGATGGTGATATATGTAAAGTAGGCTGACATTGAAAAACTGCATGATCACATGCTAGAAGCCTGAAATATGTTTCTCGCTTCTATTATTTTGGTGGTTTTTGGCTTCCCGTTTCTCTGCAATGCCGTCATGTAATTTTTGCATCTGTGTTTATAATAGGGGAAGGGAAAGTAGGTTAGGAGATAATATATACAGATGCTTTTGAAATTCCTTAAGAAAGTCACGGCCTAATGGCCTTGTTTAAATGGCTTGCCCGATCCAGAAGGCTTCAATGCTTCTTTTATCTCAATCTTTCTCCCATTTAAAGGCTGCATGTGTATGCATGCTTGAATTCTGATTTTATGTGGTTACATCCATAAGCAATTGCCCCATGAACCCTCCTCATTCATGAGAAATGGATAGGGCTACATGCCTTTGCAATGTATTTAGATGTACTCTTACTTTAATATAAAATTTATTTAATTAATTTGATTAGATTAAATAAGTTAGATAAATTAGTTAATTATAAAAAATGATATTTTGTTTTCTAAAATAGGATAATTATCTTACTTAATATTCTATTTTTTTTCTACTTGATTATGAATAAGAAAGTATTAATAAGAGTAATTTAAAAAAATTAATAAATATAAAAATTAGATTTTATATTTATAATTAAAATTAATTTAATAATTAAGTAAACAAGACAAGTACTCCCTCCATTCCTTATTATAAGAGACATTTGATGCTTATGGTATGTTTCTATGTATAAGAGACATTTAAAAGTTGTCTTTATTTTTTTGTATTAATTTCCTATTTTACCTCTATTTATTTTGTTTCCAACTCATACTCTCTCTCCCTCCCACTTTTCTTTCTTTTAATAATTTAATTGTTCTCTCATACTCTCTCTCCTTATTAATAGGGGTATTGTTGAAAAAATATTATACTTTTTACACATTAATTGTCCTCAACTAATTTAACTATTTTTTTTATCAACGTAATTTAGTTATTTGTCTCTTATAATAAGAAACGGAGGGAGTATTATTTATGAGTGTCAAAATAAAGAGCTGTGAGGATCTAAAGCTCACGGACAGGGATGGTGATAGAAGCTGCAAGCATTGATTGTGATTTTGGGGGGGAAAAGAACTGTCAGAAGTTTTGAAATTTGAAAGATGAAAGACAGATAAAATCTTAGTTGGCTGATGATGACAAGAAGCCCGAGAAGTTCAGAATTAATTACTGCAACATTTATTAATAGGAAATGTCAAATGTCGCTTCTTCACATGTTATGGCATTTTTTGACTGAAGACAAAATCCTATTCTTCACCTTATCCCTAAAAATCCTGTCTGTTCTTCCCCTTGTCTCTATGTCCCAGAAATTAGTGGCGTCTGTTCTCTGTTTTCAAAATTTGATGACAACCTATTCCAGGTCTTCGTGCTGCATGAAGTTCTGTAAATAAACTATTTTCTAGTTCATATGACGAGACGCCTTTGATTATCATGTTAAAATTAAGAGGTAGCTAGTTTATTAATTTTTTCTTCTTCTGAAAATGAAACATTTTATGACTTGGCCTATACTCCTTTAATCTTATTTATAAGATAAAGAGATAATTTTTGAAAATCACATCATTAAATTTTGAGTATGAATATATTGTTTTACTATTTATTTATTATTATGTAGATTGTTATTTTTTAAAAAAAGATATACAAATGTAAAGTTGAAAAATTATTAAATTTTAAAGCAAGATGATGTTTGAGTTTTTCCTTAGTTCTAGTAAACTGCGTTATAAATAATCAACAAGTTGTTGATTGAGATGGTAAGCAGTCTCACTCTCATAAGAAAGAGAACACAAGTTCGAATATGGAGAATCAGACTTGTTAGGAGAGCTTTAATCTTAACGCTTCTGGCCTGATAAAGATTAATCTCAAATCCAAAGTAAATTAAAAATACTATGAGTTGTGCCAAAAAAAATATGTTAGAAATAACATGTAAATAAGACTAAATAAATATTTAAGAGTCCAAATAAATACTACCTCTACCCTTAAGTATAATATGTAGTTTCATACTATTATATTTAGGATTGGAGGTAATATTACATTATCTTTCAAATCTCCAAGCAAATTGCAATAGGTCAATATCTTGGGGGGGGGGGATTTTGTTAATAACCCACCACCAAATAACTTATGACATGGGCCATTTTCAAAGAGCTCTATATTTGGATTGGAAGGAGCCCATTATTTATGTTATGCTCCCTTGAACCTCAAGAGTCCTTTTTTTTTTTTTTGATGTGCCAAGTTTAAGAGTTCCAGTCGGCCATAAATATAAGTTTGACATGAATAAAGAAAAACAGTTAAAAGTAATTAATATATCATATATTTAATTATCTTCCCAAATTGGTCTTATTAAGATTAGTTGAAGTACTTTAATACTCACTTCAATAATGTTAGGCCCGAATTCACTGTATTTTCAGATTTATAACTTTTTTTTTTTTGTAAACTACTACCTCTGGTCTTTAATATAAGACCTTATTTGACTTTTCTTTTGGTCCTAAATATAAAACCCGATCCATTTTGTCTCTCATATTTATACATTTTTTTTCTAAGACAGTCCTTCTAACAATGGTAGTTTTAACTAAAGTATTTGATTAGCAAGGATATTTTAGGAAAAACAACATCTATTCATTACAAATAACTAACTTAACTTCTTTTCTTAATCTCCTCAAATTAGTCAATTAGCTCTTATAATTAGGATTGGAGGTAGTACTTCTATTAACTGTACATAATAAAAAGAGTTTTAATTAGTAAATCATTTCTAATGCAAATAATTAAACGAGGTCTTTTAGGAATACGTTTTGTTGGTTAAATTATACTGCCTCCGTCCCTTTTTATAAATAAATGGCTACTATCCCCTTCTTGTCCTTAAATATAAATAATACTTGTAAGTTGTTTTAAATTTGTGTAAAAAAAATTTCTTATTTTGCCTCATTTATTACTTATTTTAATACTCAATATATTTATTATCTCATTTCTCAAACCATCATTTCTTTCCATCACACATTCTCTCTTTCATAACTCTATTATAATAATTTTGTTATTCTCTTTCTTATACTCTCCTCCTATAAATAAGACTATTTTGGAGAAAGAACCTCTAATTTTCACACATTTATTATCTTTAACCAATTTTAACTAACTTTTTTTATCTATATGATAGAGTCCAAGGTTACTTATAAAAAAAGATAAAGAGAGTACTTAATGTTATATTAACAAATAAACTAACTTTTCGACGCAAAAAAATTGAGATATATATATATATATGTACGCGTGCACTCACGCACAGGACCCTAAACTATCATTATTATATACTCTCTCCGTCCCTTTTTATAGGTAGTCTTACACTCTATCATGTAGATCAAAAAGTTAGTTAAAATTAGTTAAAGATAATAAATGTGTGAAAATTGGAGGTTTTTTTCTCCAAAATATCTTTATTTATGGGGAAGAGAGTATAAGAAAATTATTATAATAAAGAGAATTATGAAAGAGAGAATGTGGGTAAAATAAGAAATTTGCTACATAAATTTAAGATAACTTGTAAATATTGTTTATATTTAAGGACAAAAGAGGGACGGTAGTTGTTGGGATTGGGGGGAGTAATTTTTTTCCAAACTTGTAATTCTCTCAAACAAGGGCACGCAAATGCTCGTTAGGGACGAAAACAAGCGCATGTTAAATAAAAAGAAATTGATCTTTTTTTATTGAAAAAAATTGATCTTTCCATACTTTATCTTAAAGGCAAATGCATGTATCTACTGTTTAAATCCAATTTGAATGGTTTTTAATTTATTTATTTTAATTAAAGATGACAATTTTATCTTAAACGAAGAAAGATGGACAAACATTTTCGACTCGTATGCCATGGTTAGCACAGTGACTTAAATGTTTTCAATACAAAAAGGCATTTAAATTTAAATAAATTTATCAATGAGCTATAATTATATTGGAATGATGTTGAGATGAATGTGTTATTATGCCCAAAAAAAAATTTTAAATGATCATATAAGAAGAAAAGCAGGCATAACGCCTATTAAAAAAAAAAGAAAGAAAGATAGAATATCATTTGATTATTGATAAAATATAATTGCGTCGCGTTATTTAGATCGTTGTAATGAGATATGAATCAGTTTCAGGTCCACAATAGACAGTGTGAGGAAGAAAAAGTTAGAAATTAACGTAAATAATTCAACTTTTATTCTTAATCCTTTCCCCCCTTCCAATTATTGAATTATTTGATTACTTAAAATAATCCAAAAAATAGTTTTACACCTTTGCCGTGGCTTTTTTTTTTTTGGGTTAAATTGAGTTCTCTTTGTAAACTTGCCTACGCCATGACTGACTAAGGAAAGTAACCATGCATATGTGTGTGTGTATTCTTCATATTCTCGATTTAGAATTTTAGTCACCAAGACAACGCCATGCTCCCCAAGGCACACATCCAATTTAAGAAAACTCAAAATAAAGAGAGAAAAAAGGGATTCATTACAGTTCACCAAATAAAAAAAGGGAATCATTATAAAATGTAGGGTTTCATATTATTTTCGTATACGTTAACCAGCATTTGTTTATTATTAATAAAGCACAACGTGTGAGAGTGGACAATAAATTGACCTTCAAAGAGACTTCAGCCGCCGCTAGCAACTCAGGTCCATATTTCTTTCAAATCTGTGTTTACCCAAAAGTGGAGTCACTAAACGTGGAGAAGTGATAACCAAGTTCATATTTTAGGAAAGCCATCATTTACTTCTTTAAGTTAATAGTCCATTTACAGAGTTATTAAGTGAACATTTGGCTATAAAACGTTTTTTTTGAACTGACATGTAGAAGAGAAAATCGGATCCAAGTTATCCATAAGAAGGTGCTTATTTGATTCAATAATACTGACTGAAATAATTAGAACTCCATGGCCTTGTGTGATCATCTTTAACTGAAACAAATTTCAAAATGTATTTACTAATTTAAATTAAGCCGTGAATTAAAGAGGGAGTTTTACATCAAATACTTGAAGCTAGCTTATATAGCAAGGGGAGTGTGGGATGGGGTAGAGATTTAAGATTCAAACTCCCTTGATATACATCACCTCTTATAACCTAGTGGTGTGAAAACTCTCCTCTAAATAGGAGGTTATGGATTTAGTCCCGTTTATAGCTTTAGACGTTAGTATCTGTTGCAAAGGTCGATGGAATTATACGAGGATTTGAATCTTCCCGAGAGTTAGGAGTAATAACTTATCACCCTGTTACTGTCGTAATGTTTCTCCAATAGATTTGGTCTCCTCGAAAACCAATAAAATCAGCAGTTTCTTGAGTGACGAGTGAATGATGTAAAAATACAGAGAAAACACATGACCAGGCGATATAGTTTAATCTTATTAAGCAAGCAAAACTGTGATCAAGGTTTAGAAATTTGAACTTGAAGCAAAAAATTGGGATGGACATACTTGAAGATTGGCTGTGCCATCACGGCTAGAAACTAGAAAGTCCACAAGATTTTCCAAACTGGTGAATGTTCCATTGCATCCCAAGATTCCCTTTGCTTCTTCTGCAGCACCAAACTCACCTACCTTTATATATGACCTTCATTGCATTTACCAGTAATGATATCTTACACTTCCTCTAAGTCAAAACAAAATTGACAGCTCTCCCTCTCTCTCTAAATTTCACCCTCGTGCAATTTTTGAGGTCAAGGCAATGGAGACAAAACTTGAGCTCCTCCATGGAACAATTGAAGCCACCATCTTCAATGCTACTCCTCATGCACCAGCATTTCCCTTCAATGTAAGCTCCAGATAATACAACTACTATGGAAACATATACTACAATTCCTTTATGTCATTTGCACACACCAATTCAACTGATAATGGGATTAAACTTCCCTCAACTGTCACCTTTCAAGATCATATTCTATCCATTGCTACACTAATTCTGATTCATCCGGAAACATCAAATGATAAAATTTGATGAAACATATCCAATATGAGCTAAAAGGTTCAAATCTTGAAGATTGATAATTGAAGAGCATGCTTTTCCATTTTTAAAGAACTCAAAGTTCAACGAGGCTAATCATGAATCTCTCCGCTCATCATTACATAATTGCATTGGCCATAATGTGAAATTCTTGTAGTGTCTCTCTGCAAACTCTTACAATTTTTTTGTTATTTGGTCAGTGTATTCGTGCAAATGCGAAACCTGCATATGTGACCATCAAGCTAGGCAACAAAAAGGTAGCAACGACGAGTCAAGAAAGAGATCGTGTTTGGAATCAAACCTTTCAGATCCCATGTGCTCACCCAGCAGATTCGATTATCATCCTCACATTGAAAACATCATGCACCATATTGGGGAGATTTCATATTCAAGCTCAGAAGTTACTGAAGGAAGAAAGTTTAATCAATGGTTTCTTCCCTCTCCACATGGAAAATGGAAAACCTATTCCTCAACTCAAGTTAAGGTTTCTATTATGGTTCAAACCAGCAGGGCTTGAACCAAGTTGGGAAAAGCTGCTAAGGGATGGGGAATTTCATGGCTTAAGGGATGCGTCGTTTCCACAAAGGTCCAATTGTCAGGTCAAGCTTTACCATGATGCTCACCATTCTTTCACTTATCAACCTCCTTTTGATCATTGTGGACCTCCAGGAAGGCTATGGGAGGATGTGTACAAAGCCATTGAGGGTGCAAAGTACTTCGTTTATATTGCAGGGTGGTCCTTCAATCCTAAGATGGTTCTGGTAATCATTATCTTATTCCAGAATTTCTTTTCTTTCCTTTCTCTGTTCCTTTTTTGGCTTAAGTTTTCTTAGTCTTCACAAGTTCAATCAAATTTTAGTTCCGTCAATATAGCTTAACAGTTTAAATGGGATTCCTGGTGCTATTAAATTTTATTAATGCAATAAACCATACGTCTTCTAAATTCTCAAATATACGCGATTTATGTTAAGAACAACAGTAAGATAGATAATGATATGACCCATACTCAGAAGTATGACGTGATGCCATCCATATCAAAGTGTCTCAAGCGAGTTAATGTGAATTATATATAATCTGAGATCGAGATGGCTTAAGGTTGTCCACATAATTTAACCAAATGAAGGTTGAACAGCAGGGATTGAACTAAAACTAAATTTTTCTTCGGGCCATAAGCTAAATTAAAGTTTAAGTAGGAACTAAATTACAAACTTTTAATTATAAAGAGTAAATTAAAATTTGAGAAGAATAGGAATCAATAGAGTAATTCGCCCCCTTTTTCATTCTATATTTATTTTAGAAATCTATATGCTTTTGGAGCAGGTCAGAGATCCTGAAACGGAAATCCCATATGCGAGAGGAGTAAAGCTTGGTGAGCTGTTAAAAAGGAAGGCAGAAGAAGGAGTGGCAGTGAGGGTGATGGTTTGGGATGATGAAACATCTTTGTCATTTATGAAGAACAAGGGTATGATGAATACTCATGATGAGGATGCTTTTGCATACTTCAAACATACGAAAGTTATATGCAGAAAGTGTCCCAGATTACACCATAAGTTCCCCACATTGTTTTCTCACCATCAGAAGACTATAACCGTTGATGACAAAGCACCGAAATCTGTGAATGATAGAGAAATTATAAGCTTTGTTGGTGGCTTAGATTTGTGTGATGGCAGGTATGACACAGAGCAGCATTCATTGTTTCAAACACTAAATAGCGAATCCCATTGCTATGATTTCTATCAGACAAATATAGCAGGAGCTAGCCTTAACAAAGGAGGGCCAAGATCGCCTTGGCATGATGCTCATGCTTGTGTTATAGGTGGTGCTGCTTGGGATGTGTTAACAAATTTCGAGCAAAGATGGACAAAGCAGTGTGATCCTTCCCTTTTAGTGCCTGCAAGTGCCTTAGCAAACCTCATGCCCCAAACTTGTTCAAGCATTCCTATTGAGAGGAATTGGAAAGTTCAAGTATATAGGTCAATTGACCATATCTCTGCTTACCAGTTGTTTAGAAAGCTTACTGTGGAGAGGAGCATCCATGATGCTTATGTTGAAGCAATCAGGCGAGCTGATAGGTTTATATACATTGAAAACCAGTATTTCGTTGGGGGATGCCATTTGTGGGACAAAGACAGGCATAGTGGATGCATAAATTTGATTCCCATTGAGATAGCACTCAAGGTGGTGAGTAAGATTAAAGCAAAGGAGAGGTTTGCAGTGTATGTAGTGATTCCAATGTGGCCAGAAGGATTACCTGAAAGTGAAACAGTTCAGGAAATTCTGCATTGGACCAGAGAAACAATTGCAATGATGTATAGGTTGGTTGGAGAAGCAATACAAGAGAGTGGGGAAGTAGGGCACCCAAGAGACTACTTGAATTTCTTTTGCCTGGCAAATAGGGAACAGAAGGGAGAAGGGGAGTACATGCCACCACATTCTCCTCATCCTGAAACACAATATTGGAAGGCCCAAAAGAGCAGAAGGTTCATGGTGTATGTCCACTCCAAGCTCATGATAGGTATGAAAGATTAACCTTATATTTAAATCACTAACCTCTTTTCATCACGTAAATTATTTCTTTTACGTAGAATTGAAGAAAATGGCCCTTTTCACTGAATAAATCCGACTTTAGATATTGAACTATATAGGCTAGCGGGATGAAGCTCAATATATTAGTATCTTTTGTGAACAAATCCAATCAATGGAAGACTAGACACAAACCAAAACTTCATCTTGCCTTTGAACGAGCCTGAGAAAAAATATTCATCAGACGGCTCAGAAGCAAACCAAAAACGCATTTTCTTGCTTTAATCTCAAAACGTGCAAATCTAACGAAAATAGTAAGTTTAAAACAGCCAAATGAATTAGACGATAAAGGTTTGTTCTTGTCGGGACTACCTGAAACTTGTGTAAATACCTGATTTAAGTTCATTCACCACACAACCACCCATTTCCAAAGCTCAGACAAGTAAGAAGATCTAACCACCTTCTCGACCGTTATTTGCAGTGGACGACCTGTACATGTTGATAGGGTCAGCCAACGTGAACCAGAGATCCATGGATGGGCAAAGAGACACCGAGATAGCCATAGGTTGCTACCAATCACAAGATGCGGATTCCAACAACCAAGCGGTCAATCGTGGCGAGATTCACGCGTACAGGATGTCATTGTGGTACGAGCACAGTAGGTGCGGAGAGGAATGGTTGATGGAGCCGGAGAGTTTGGAATGCGTTCGGAAAATGCGATCGATCGGAGATCGGATGTGGGAAATCTACAGCGGCGAAGAAATTGTGGATATGGAAGGCATTCATCTGGTGAGCTACCCTTTGAAGGTGACGCGGGAAGGTTTGGTATTAGATGTGCATGAGTGTGAGGGTCGTTTTCCTGACACTGAATGTGCAGTGAAGGGGAAGAGATCGAAGGTGTTGCCTCCCATCTCCACTACTTAGCCTCACAACACATGGGCTTTGAAAGACTAATAAGACATTAGAATAGCATAATTTAAAAAAATTTGAATATTTATCTCAAGCCAAAGTACTTCTGATTCTTTAACTTTGTATAAAGTATACGCTCGGTCTTTAATTTTATACAATTGTTTTATTTATTTTTTACATTTTTAGTACTTTACTTCTATAATTATTAAGTTTAAATAATAATTTTTTATAATAATTATGGTTATTTTGAAAATTAAACTTAATATATTAATTTTTAAAAATACTTTATTAATATTTAAGATCTCAATGTTATTATTTTTTATTGCCAACGTGTGATTAAAAGACTAAATAACTTTTTAAAATTAAAGAACCAATCCAAATCCTCCATAAAATTGAAACACTGAAAGTATAATATTTTATTTATTTAAATATTGTAAATAGCTCTGAGCTTATGTACAATTCATTGATAGTTGAACTTATACTATTTTTTTTAAAAAAATAAAACTCATTATGTTTTAAATGATCAATTCTTAATATCGCAACTATGCAATGCTTCTAAAGATCTTGAAGGTAACAAACAAGGTTGATGAAAAAGGAGAATGCCATTTGGTACATTATAAGTACAAGGACATTGTTAATACTCCTTCGGTCCTTAATATAAGACCTATTTAACTAATTTGATTAGATTAAGAAAGTTAGGTAAGTTGGTTAATTATAAGAAAAGTGAACATTTTTCCTAAAACACCATAATTATCTTTCTTAATACCCACTCTCCCCCTTCTACTTAATTATGATTGAGAGAGTATCCATAGGGTTAATTTAGAGAAAACTGATAAATATGATAAATGGGTCTTATATTTAGGACCAAAATCAACTCAAGAATTAAGTCCTATATTAAGGACCAGAGGAGTATTTTAGTCCCTACTTAAAATTACCGTGTGATTTTTTGTGAAGCCTGAGAACTAACGCTTACAAAGAACTGTTGCACGTTTGACGTAATATTTAAATAGAGAATACCCAAAATCATTATTTATGATAGACTTTAATTTATATTGTAACAAAACTCTGAGGCATAGACTACTCAGGGTATGACTAACGCCATGGCAAAGAAGCCAAAAAAGAAAAAAGAAAAAAAAATGCTGCTGGGAAGGGTTTGGATGTTGAAATTTAATGCGGGGGAACCTATACCCAGGTATTTTTTTTAACCTTCCAATATAGTTTTTCTCAAGTATTTAAACTTTCTTATTTTTTCCTGTTTGTTAATAAGAAAAAAATGCTGAGAAAGGGTCTCAAATGGCATTAGATAACCAATTTCTTAAATCTTTTCAAATAATTATATGATGTTATTTATTACTTGGATATATTATTGGATACTGTTGGATCTATTTGTGTATATATTTGTATATATTTTTTAGTGTATATATTTTTGATTAGATTTCTTTTTTATATTTATTTATATATTTAATATAATATATTTCTATTATTTTATTTTATATATTTTCTATATAGTCGATTGGAGTTGAGAAAATTCCGCCCCCTGTTATTGCAAACATACGATTCACGGGGAGATAAAGAAATTGATAAAATTGATCACTTGTAAGTTAAATAATTGAAAAAGGCAATTGGATTATGGGCTTGAGAAAATCTTGCGGCAGTATGAGATCATTGAAGGACACAAAAGATCAAGCAAGCCCAAACATAAAGCATCCAAATGAATATTCTGAATGATTTACCCAGAATCCGCCGCCCAGTGAACTAATAATATTTGCAATGCAATAATATCAAAAGGGACTACGATTCAATCAGTCGTCATAACTTTACACGACTCTTGAGAAGTCACTGGACAGTGACATATGAGACCCCTTCCCTTTGGTGATGGAAGTTAAATATACAAGAAATAAACCCCCCCCCCCCCCAAAAACCACCAGAAAGAAAAGTGCAAGCACATAGAACGGCGATGCTGTCACTTTTCATTCTCCATTCATGCCTACCCTTTCTATTGGGGTTTCTATAATTACGTTTTTTGACGGATAATTGACAGTATTTAACAATAGAGCAATGCCAATCCTTCATAGTATCAATTCAATAACTCTATCAACACTCAACAGGAAGGTATTTTTTATCCATCACTAGGAGGCCAAACATGTCATCAACTGAATCGACATTTTAGTCTATAAAAGACATATTTTGTCAATTGACTACCCATGGTCCAACATCTCTCTCTCTCTCTGTTTTTTTTGGGTTTATTCTCACATCAACAACAAAATTTAAACTCATAACCTTATAAATTATGAACCAATTGGACTTAACTTTGCTGACAGACATCTCATCTTAATTTTTCAAGAAATGTTTTGTTTTTAATAATATTCTCACATCATGCCCGTTAACACAGGCATAAACAGAAATGGGGAGGTGACATGCCCAGAGCGAAGTAACCGATCCAACTGCCGCTAAACAAGTTGCAATAGAACACTCCTAAGTAGCCACAGTATCATACTATCTCCGATCCTTAATATAAGAGCTTATTTGACTTTTATTTTGGTCCTAAGCATGAGACTTCAATTCATTTTGTCTCTCATATTTATCCATTTTTTGACAAAATAGTCTTTGTAATAATAATAGTTCTAGCCAATATACTTGATTTGTTAGCAAAAATATTTTAGAAAAGGCAATACTTATTTATTACAAATAACTAATTTAACTAATTTTCTTAATCTAACCAACTTAGTCAACTAGCTCCTATAAAGAACCGGAGGTAATACTGCTTACATGATCTATTGTGACATGCTTAGCAACAACCAAACATTTTATGGCCACATTAACCTTGCGCTGAGCTATGTCACCTATTTCTGTTGATGGGCTTGTCGCATGAACGATATTTAAGTAGTCTTTGGAATACTAAAATATAATTCACGCCACATCCTGCATCACTGAACGAAATGTTCAGCCCAGAGTAAGCTTCCCCATGAAACAATCAGAAGGCTATTGAAATCCAATAGGAGATTTGTTCAAATCATCCAGTGTTGGACAGGATTACGAGTCTCCCATCTGCATCCATAATAAACATAATATTAGATTCAAATAAATGGCAAGTGACTCAAATATGCAGATTAATTACTGAGAAAAGATTCATAGTTAGGTATCATAAGCAAAAGACGATTGAAAAGCATAATTTGTGATGTTATATAACAAAATAATAGCAGGATTAAAAAATGCAACATAAACCAATATGCGGGGGCCAGTTCCCGCATAAACCAATATGCGGGAACCGCCTTATGTTGTAATGATGAGAAGTTGAGCACCACACAAAGCAGACTACAAAAAGACTCCTATTTTCTTTGATATCATGTAATGAACCACTTCATCCCAAAATCTTAAGCTGTGAAGTAGAAGTCCACAATAGGTTTCATAAATATCTTCAACAATCTCCAAATCCCTAGCATCCATCACATACATTACTGAGTATCCCAGTAGCTTTTGAAGATTCGTATGTGGTCAATCACATCAAAGCTTGATAAAAGAGACGCGTACACCCGCATTTTCTGGCCTAGATGGAAATCAGATTGAGATGTACATCCACATCTTCCGGTCTGGGTGGAAATCAGATTAAGATCATCACCAAGGACAATAGACTTTGCTTTTACCAGGAAAATGACCGTTCATGTTCCCCTAACAACAAAACTTGTTCACGAGAAACAAACCATATCTTACCAATGGAAGTTGGCTAGATGAATCAAATGAGACTATTATTACTCTATCAACTAATTCTTTAGAAGTATCATTCACGAAGAGATCATATTTGATAACTTCCTTGGGTGTCCTTGGTCTCCCTTATCCTATAAAGTAAAGTCAGCTTCACGAGTCATATGACACTATTATGCTCCATCAACAACTCTTAATAAACATCTTTCATGAAGAGATCGCATTTGATAACTTACTTGAGTGTCCTTCCTGGTCTCCCTTTACATCTCTTTCATAAGACTAAAAACTATCCATTTAACTCTCCCCTCATTAGAGCCTCTAATGACTTTCTTTGCACAAGTTCAAACTACTTCAAATCAGCAAAAATTAATAACTGGTTCATTTTGACCTAAAACATTTCCAGCCCTAGTTTCACGTCCTTCATCCAAGTCTAAATGCTGCCAAATGCAAATCTGAGAAAAACAGTAACAACCAGTGGACTTTACTGCAAAGAAGTTCAGTCATTTACTCGAGAAGAATGATAAAAGAAAGCACATTAGTTTGAGGCTTCAGCTACCAATGCTCCAGGGAAACCAGGAGGTTGCCAAATCCAGAAACAGTAAACAATATTAAATGATTTCACAGTTCACCATGGATTGTCACCTGCACAAACTAAGATCGACACCTCTTGCTAATACTAGAAGGCTAATTAAGAGAATGGCCAGTAAGAACCTATAAGAAAGGTTTATCATCCTACAACTTTTCAGCTAGCTCCAAGCAAGCAACAAAACCATAATACCATAGGCGCTCTTTCACATCGTCCACTGCTTGATACCATCCAATTACTTCTCTAGCCTCACATTCCAAATTAGGATATGCGGTTTTCCCTTCTTTTTTCCAAAAATAACAGCATAATGCAAACAGGAGGACCATTATGTGGACCATCAGAGGTGTCCACCAATACCACATAATCTAAAACTTGTGCCAACTTAACAAGAGGAAGGTCAATCTTCGGTTGTGGAAGGAGAATCAGTAAGAATCCCAAAAAACTAATTTGAATATCTTATTTCAGAAAGTGGTTTGTCTAACAAACCCCAGAAAACTCCAAAAGCAGACCCAATGGAAAATTAACTAACAACCCGATCAGATCTCTTTATTCTTGCAAGCAAAGAAGATAGGCTGCTACCTGTACGATCTTCTTCCCGGTATCATAAAAAAGAAGGCCAATCTCATAGAAAGAAATGGAGGGAAAAAGGTCACTGCTTTGGATTGTATAATTTAATCAATAAAATAAATTATAATATTGATCCAGTTAAATTAGGATTTGAAGTTCCTTGCTATCCTTCTAAACTGACGTTTACGGTTAGATGACATACTTGAAACAAATGTCAAGATGATCTAATACTATAGCTCAATTTAGATGAGCAACAATTAAATTTAAAATGCAGTTATTGAGCCTTACATGATAATATTCAGCATGATCACGCAAAGCACAGCTCCATATTTGTTACATCATTCAGACCAAGAAGCAGAATACTTGCCTACGAGCTTCAGATTAGCAGCAAGCCTTCAGATGTCATTGTTCATACCGTTTAATAATTTGCATCTGCCAAGATCTAACTAAATAATCAGATTTCAAGTGTAGACCAGGCAGTGCATTATACACTTCTGTAACAGCTCCATGCGAGTGCATTATGCTTCTGGCAACCCTCCGGCAATAGATCAACATAATTAGCGTGCAACAAATTCTCAAAAACTACTCAAAGACACAAGGCCAGCTGTGCATTTTTTCAAAGAAAACAGATAAACACCACTCCAAGCAGCAGGGCATATGCTTAAATTGCCCTCTTCTCATGCCAGCAAAAAGCAGTAGTTACAAGTACTACAGGCAACTGGAATGGTGGTTAGAAATGACACTCACGGTACCCATTCTGAGTGGAATGTCGTTGCTGAGGCCAAGAGCCTGCTTGCTCAAAGCTGGAATGTGGAAATGCAAGCCATCCCGACAGAAGAAAACCAGCTGGAGGACTCCCTTGCTAAGCTTGGTCATAACGGCAATGTGGGCCTTCAAACTTATGGTCCTGATATGCTTGGAGAGATTCTAAACTCTAGCAACTTTATTTAGTTTCCTTGTTTTTTTTCTTTCCGTTGTATTTAAAAAAAATATTAAAAAAAAAAAAAAGTACTACAGGCAACTTAGCAGATGATGGACCTGGTACATTTATGGGCCAAGTCTACTCAAGGAGGAGGCCCAATCATAGAATTGATAGGAAATGAGGCCAAGAAGGAAGGTTACCATAGGCCCAACAACCAATGCTGGCTGGAATGCTGAGTTGGAGGCTAACAAAGTTACCGACATTGCAAGGGCTGAGTAAGATGTTTTCTAGGGCTGTGTGCACCAGGAGGAGACGAAGGAAGCTACTGTTTTGGACATGGAGGGGACCTGGCCTCTCAAAAGTCAGGAGATTCCTTATTTCTGTGCTTTGTTTTATTTCCCTTATCTCCTTGACTTTCCAATACCTGGGTTAACATTAGATTAGTCTAATGTTGTCACTATTTGCTCTTATCACCCAGGGGGTAGGTAGAGCAGCAACGCATTCCTATTATTCAGATATAATATAGACAATTTCCAGGTCTCATCAGCAGATAACTTAAGGAGCAAAAGATGCTTATACATGTCAACCTAAACACTCCCAAGATCACAATCATATGAACATCTTCCCCAGAAGTAGAACCAAGAAAGTCCCATAAATCATAACTCCTCATCAAGAAGGCAACTTTATGTCTGAGAAAAGGACATCTCATTTGCACGGCCAGGAAGTTGTCAGTAATAAAAGCGGTCCACAAATTGATATTCCCATTTCTCAATAACTTGTACGCAGGTTGTTTCCCTTCTCAGTTCCATGATCACACTGACTACTGCCAAATGAAAGCTTTCATGCCACCAACATCAGCACTCACATGTTTGGCCAATCTAGTTTTGGAATAGTCACATATACATTAACTATCAATCTAACCTAAAGTAACCCAAAAAATATATATATATCAATCTAACCTAAAAGAAAATACACTCTGCTTTCTGGCAACACGCAACTTTTTGTTCTGCTTACATTACTAAATCAGCGAGAATACATAAACACAAAAGATTAATCCTCTATAGACTTATGCATGGTGATAATTTCAGTACCAGATTTCCAGGTACCAAATGCTAGACTAAAGCGGAAATCACTCATTCATACTCCTTAACATGGAATGTATCAAACAGCATAGCTTAACATGGAATGTATCAAACAGCATAGCTCATTTAAATTGTCTAGGTTTCAACCAGGAACTCTGATGTCAAGGACACAAACTACATAGTCTTCTAATGCTTGAGAATGAGATACTTGCTGTACAATGAACTTCAGCACACATGATTCAGCACATAGGAGTTAAAAACCTAAACAAGGCCTTCCAGGTTCCAATTCAACTGATAGAAAAGATGACTTTATAGAGAAGAAAGACTTAAATTCATAATCGGGCCAAAAAAAACATTAACAACAGTAAGAAGGAAAACTATCCATCATTGAAACATAGATTTCCATCATAGTAATAAACTAAGATGTATTGCAGCAATAGAGTACCTAGGATTAAAAGAAAAGCAACACTAAGAGTCTAAAACCTTATATATGTCGTTTAGGACTAATAACATATCCAGATAATTGACCCTTGATGCTGCAAGCACACAAAAAGCAACTTCAAGTTTCATCTCAGATTCCGATGTTCCCATAAATGAAGGAAGTGCCTTTGTTCATTCCAACAGCAATTACTCATATCTCAACGGCGAGATGTGTGAGGCTTCTCATGTCGTCCCCCTGAAGGAGGAACTCGTCCATACAATGGATTTTTCTCAGCACCGCCCTAGACAGCAGCACATGAAGCGTAAATGAAACCCAAAAAAGTTGAGAATAAACTAAATTTTAATTAGAGGGCACAACATACCATATGAGAACTATATCCATCGGCATATGGAACTGGTAAATCCAAGCCACCATATCTTGTACCATAAGGCCCACCTTGATAAATGAAGAAGCAAGACAAGAAAAAGTCCATGATGTACAATAGAGCAACAATAAACACTTACACGAGAAGTCTCATCTGGTAAAAATTATTTTAATATTCACCCTGTTATTTAGGGCTTCAATATATGCCTCCTTCCAGGTCTTCGAATTGAATGAGTTTACTTTCCAATTATTCAGCACATTTTGTTCAATCCAAATTTCAACTTAATAGTATTCTAATAACAGTATTGCTAAAAAGTTAACCAACTAAAGAGACACGATGATGATATATCTCACAAGGATCATCAAAGATCTGCAGAGCAATGAACAAAGAAAATAAACATCCCATACCTGCGTTCCAGTGTCTGCCCTCAGCAATAGTCAGCTCTGCCCGTAATTTCTCCACATCTCGGGACATGGAAACCATATTTTTCTCCATTGCCTGTCTCTGTTCCATCAACTCCGCGCTTGCTTTCTTTTCATAGTCAACCATGGTTCTAAAAATTTTGGAAAAAAAAAATCATTTTAAAGCAGTTTTGCGAAATTGCACATCACGAAAGAGATTAAACATTCAAAATTAAAACTCCTTTAGAAATTAAACCACACACCTAGTACGCATAAGCTCCTGATGCAGGCCTTCAATCTCGGCCCTCAGCATAGGAATTTGCTGATTATCAGCTTGTAACCTTGCAAGATCTTGGGTGAGTGTCTGAACTTTGCCTGCAAGCTCTTGTCTAAGTTTATTAAGTTTCTGGGCTTCAGCTCGCAATTGTGTAGTCTCCTTCTTCAAAGGCTCTGTCGCCCGCAGCTCAGATTCCAACTCCAGTCCCTTCTCAATAAACTCCCTCGAACGCAGCTCTTGTTCTGAACGAAGGTCAACAATGGCAAGATTCATCCGATGAAGCTCCTCCTTTGCAGCTGCAAGGTCCCGCTGCAATGCCATTCGATCCTCAACCAACCTCCGATTATCAGCTATCAACCTCCGCATTTCTGCGTGCTGCATTTCAAGTTCTTCTTCCAAAATAGCCGGATGAGGAGGCAAACGCGGTCGTTGCATGGGTGGTTCACGAAGAAAAGGGCCTTCAGGCAAAAATCCCCGGCGGTCACGGACGACTTCTCTCTCCCTCTGACCACGACTACGTTTAGCCATTTTTAAGTTACCTAAAAAGATTAACACAAACACACCGCTATATTGAATAACTGATTATTGAACACTAAAACCATCGTTCAGAATGGTAAAAGAATGAAACAAGACATAAGTTTGTAGCAAAGCTGGATGAAACACAAAATGGACGAGATTACAAACAAAAGGAGATTAAAAATGAAATAGAACGGAAAACATTCTCATAAAGACGTAAAAAGGAGCTTCAGAAATTACAGAACAATCAAAGAACGAAGCAGAATAGCAAGTTTTTCATCGGCACAAAAGATCAAAATAAATAAATGAAAACGAAGAAGAATTTGGAACCTTTGATTATTTTATCCAAAGAAGGGAGTCTCCAACAGGAACACGAGGACCTGAGGGTTGTGGCGGAGGAAAGCGAAGTTGTGAAAGGGGACGAAATTTGCAGCAAGGAGGGTCGATGAAATCAAACGAGGTGCCTCCACTAGGCCATCTTCCCTTACCTGGGAATATTGGATCTGCGGCGGAGGATATGACGATGTCGTTTTACCTGATTGGAGTATTTTAGTCCCGAAATTCACAGATGACCCAAGGGGGGTGCCGTTAAATTAAAATTTTACCTCTCTAGAATTTTAATAGATATTTATGGGCGAAGGTATAATTTTTGCTTCTAAATTTATATATATCTCGTTCTTGATGTAAAACACATTTTATAATATAAATTATACTACCTTCTTCTATCTTTAATATAAGATCTCGTTTGACTTTTATTTTGATCATAAATATAAAACCTTAATTTATTTTTTCTTTCATATTTATGAATTTTTTTCGATGCAGTTTTTTTAAAAATAGTAATTCTTCTAACGAATATACTTGATTAGTAAGGATATTTTAGAAAAGATAATACTTATTTATTACAAATAGCTAACTTAATTTATTTTCTTAATCTACTCAAATCAGTCAACTAACTCTTATATTTAGGATCGGAGGTAGTACTACATATAGATCTGACAAGATTTTAATTTAATAGCAAGGTTCTATCTTCTCAAAACTTTTAAAAACACGAATGGGGACGTGTAAGGTTGAAAATATTTCAATTGTTTCTTTAAATTTTTCTTATCATTTCAGTCCAAAATTTTTTTTTCTTATCATTGTTTTTTTAACTTTTTACTCATAATTTTATTACATCATTTATAATAGCATGTTCTCCCATAAGCCAATATATTTTGAAATACTGAAAATTTTTAATGTGATATTCTTTATAAACAATCTAATCACAATTAAATCAATATTCAACTTAAGAATTGTGAACCAGTATTTTATTTGGCTCAATAATTAGTCCACTTTCTAAATTATTGTTGGATCAAAGAGGTAAAATTGAAATGTCACACTCTGTCACGTTTTCAAAGAAGCCAAAGAGATTAGTTTGCTTACTACGTGCGCCATGACAGTTGAAATATTGTCATTCTCAACGATCCTCCCTTAAGGTATATGGACCAATTTTTTTTCTGATCTTCAACTAATGTGGTTCTCTCCAAAAGACAAAAGAAGAACAAGGAGAATGCTAGAGGACATCTCATGGCAACTTTGATGGTCTTGAGGCAGAATATAATCTTTGTCCAATCATAATAAAATGTGATTGAAGATTCCTCATTGCTACCAGTTCAAAAATTGGGCTAAGGAAATCAACTCACATTAACATGCTTTCAATTTAAATCTTCCTTGTCCTTCTAATGTTAAGACTTTATACTATTGGATGATGCTTTAATGTTGCTTTGTACCAAAAAAAAAAATGTTGCTAGGTTCTTTTATTGTTTGTAACTTTTGCCTACGAGCCCATAAATTTGGGACTCCGAGTCCTAGAAAGCACTCTTTATTTGGCCCTAAAGAGTTGAAATACAAACTCCTTGTAAGTAGTCCCATTAGGATGCTAAGGATAATCCAGATTTGGAGGTGAACTTTTTTTTTTTGGGCCAAACAGGAGCTTTGTTAATTATGAAGAACATATTACATTTGCTAGTAGTATCCAAAATCATAAAACCAGAAAGCAACAAAACCAGTTTGGCAAAACTATAACAGGAATATAGAACCAACAAAGCAATATATATCAACCTGCTAGACCTACTCCAAACTGCATGTATATCATATTCCTAACCCTTCTTTATCAATCCTTGGGCAAAATATTCTCATCAGAGGGAATGGGTTGATGAGATGACAACCAATTAATAATAAGAATTAAACCATATGTTAGGTCAGATTTTATTGCTATCTTTGCAAATATATTTTAAAATCTTACAAGATCTTAGGTATATATAAAGTATTCAAAACAGCACCTGTCTGTGAACAATTCCATTAGTGATAAAATACTCTTGTTTTAATAAAACTTCCATCAAATTTCCCATGAATGCTACTGTATATTATGGGACCCTAAAACTCAAAAACTATGATTGTCTCTGTCCATACCCACTAAACTCACCGTCTCACTTCTCTTCCAACGACAGAAAGAAAACGAGTAAAAACAAAGGACAAAAGGTATGAAAAGTAAAACTACTTTTATTCAACAAGAAGATCTCCACGCTCCACCTTACAATAAATCTTTTTTACGTCGTTTCTCCATAAAGAAGTAAAAAGTGAAGGCCCGCAGGAATCAAAGTGATTAGTCCTTGAAAACATAGATGATTCTTTCTATTGTCTATATCTGCATAATAGATCAAATACAATGCACCCTTGTGTTTGCATTTGCCAAACTCTTCTTGACCCCTACCTCTCTTTTCTTCTCAGCATTACAAAGCATCTCAATCCTTCACTCTCTCTATCCAGATTGGCATTCTCCTTTTCATTCTTACTGTGGGGAAGTTCACAATGGTATCTTCTTCTGCTGACCATCTGCAGCATGCAAATGAAACAAAAATTCTAAGATGCCTCTGATAATTATAAAGCGGCATTGATCAGCAGAGGGTTTTTTTTCGTCCTTAAATGTTTAGGACAAACTAATATGAGCAAAGAATTGATTCAGTCTTCACAATGTGTATGTTATAAAAGGGGAGGAACAAAAAGAGCATAAGAGATATGGAAATAAGATTACATATTATGAAGGCCAAGCTAGCCCCTAGGGCCTATATATTCTTGTTCAATTTGTGAAGACATATCTTCATAGAAGCACATGTATAAAAATTCAAGTCCTACGAATAATATTTTGGAGGATTGCGGTATATGACTCATCTGTCAATGCAAGTTAACCATGAATAGAAAAGAATATTAATCTTAATTTAAAGCTGGATCTGATATGATTACACGTATATTAGTAACTGATATCAATATAAAACATAAAATGATAAAGTTTATATTATGCAGTGATCATCAGTCCAGCTCATATCACAAATTCCATGCATTGCATTACCACTTACACATACATACATACATACATACATAAGTCTTCTTAAAAATTTGAATTTGCTATTTGTTATTTGAGTATGATTACTTTTGAGTCTTCTCATCATTAACAAGAAGACAAACACTTAAAAGGGCCCAAGACCAGCAAACAATTCTGTAGCTTTTTTAGCAAAATTTGAAAGGAGCTCTGTTAATTTGCACATGATGTGACAAGGAGATTAGTATTAGATTATCTTTCTAGTGGAGTACGTGAAGCTTTCTAGCCCCATAATTTCACTACTTTCACCACATTATTCATCTTTGCCTATTTGCAAGAAAAAGGCATTTTTATCCATGACCCCCAGGACAAACAAAGACACAGAGAGAGGGAGGGAGGGGGAGAGAGTAATCTATGGCTTTTCTTAATCTTGAGAGGTAATCGTGAAAAGCAAATCTAAAAAGCTTTTCTAAACGCCATTGGGTTCCCAGAATGACAGGAAAAAGTTCCTTTTCTTCTGTGGATTTTGTCCTTTTTATTTTCTATGCTTCGCGTTATGCTTTTAATAATGACTCAGTTTGTTGACTTATTAGGGTTAAGTATAGAATCATAAAATTTAACCTTAATTAGTTTATAAAAGGACCAAGTGTCCAGATGTTTGCTACCAACCGGCCTGTTTAATAAAAATATGACATACGGATATTTTTTATAATTTAGAAACACAAATTTATCTCTTCCAAAAGAAAAATATCCCTCCATACATGCATTTTTATTGAATAAACATGTAATCATGTCTATCAGAATTCTGAATAAGATCTACTATGACAGACTTACCTGAATTGAGTAACAAAGTGATGGAGAAAGATGGAAGCTTCCAGCCTGGACAAGTCAAGACCAGGACAAAGCCTTAGTCCCCCACCAAACGGAGTGAAACTGCAACTGCTCATGTCCTTGTTCTGTCATAAAATCTCCAAATTCAATCAGTTAAAGCTGCAACAATACAAATATAAGAAAAGAAACCAAAATAAATGAATACGCTGTTGTCTTACTTGCCACCTCCATGGATTAAACTGGTAAGGATGATCATAGTTACTGTCATCTAGATGAACTGATCGAAAATACGTAAAAACACACCATCCTTTTGGTATTAAAATCCCTTTTATTTCAACATCTTTCATGGCCTTTCGGAAGACACCCATTATAATATTCCCCATCCTCAAAGTTTCTGTAATAACCTGTACAAATTGAACAGAAAAATTAGTTCAGAAGGTATTGTGTTTTCTTATTCCGTTTTTCTTTTGGCCCTAAATTCTTCAACAGGAAACCAAGTCCTTACTGTTTGAGTAAATGGTAATGACATGTAATCACTCCAACTTAAAGGCTCCCCTTGCTGATCTTTGA
Source organism: Neltuma alba (assembly GCF_004799145.2). NCBI lineage: Eukaryota > Viridiplantae > Streptophyta > Magnoliopsida > Fabales > Fabaceae > Neltuma > Neltuma alba. The sequence goes on along the minus strand of NW_021634138.1, from coordinate 96,286 downwards.
GTCTCTTAAGTTTCATATTTTCCTCCTGTGAGGTTCATCAAAAATTAGGTAAAACTCATCAGGAAATTAGTTTCATGACTTTCTTATATCCCCATGTGGTCTGTGGTGGATCAGATGATCATAATAACAAGTGATGTGCCAATACAAGCAGTTCATGAGCATCGAAAAATGGGAAGTGAAAATCCCCACCAGATTGTAAATATAAGATTCTTATGTGAATTTTATATGAACCTTGCTTTGTGCAATCTCATAAGATAGCTTTTAGAATGTAACTATCCGAAGAGTTCTTATCAACTATCTCTAATGTGCCTGCATATTATTTCATCATTTCTACAGCATACGTATCTTATATGGACTAAATCTTCTTGAGAAATTTCCAAACTTGAGAAAATGACACAGTGTTCAAGATATGGTATATATACCGTTAATTGTTGCAGAGCAAGAGGACATTCTGATAGGTACTTTATAGCTATAGCAACAAGAACAGGCACAGAGTCTTCTCCTGGAATCATCATATCAATTACATTATCTGCTATCAATTTATCAGTGAAATGCTCACTTGCATCATTCAGTAGCACATCCACTACATCTTTTGGAACCTTAGAGAGGCCACTATCTCTCTTTGCTTGGATAATTTTCTGCACTAATTTGATCATCTTCTTTTTGGCCTGATGAAACCAAAGTGAAAGTCACTACTAATAAGTATATAGGCTTTTGACTAGGATAAAATAAAGAAATCATTTAGTTTTTTTTAGATGACTTGCCTGTAAAGAACGATAAAGCTTACTTCCTGGTAGGTTTATAGGTAGAGATATGAATCCAGAGATGAATTCTTGAAAATGTTTCCTTAGGAGATCCATTTCATCACCTGGATCTAAACTAATCAATGCTTTGACTAGTAATTGAAAGGCAATCTGCAAATAAAAAAAGGAGTATAAAACTCATAATTGTGGCTCTCATTTTCAGGGCAGTATAATTTATTAAAAATGATTATGAACCCCAATAAGATAACTTTCTCTTCTTTCCATGTTGAAGCTATGTGATCTTGGAACTCAGGTACGAGCCAGAGACTACTCAAACATTAATAATTAGAGATTGTATATTTCATCATGCAGCTTAGGGGGAGAAAAATCTTGTGCATGTTCGACGAAAAGTAGGAAGACATAACTAAATAATTAGAATCGATCTTTCAGTATTTCTTAGGTAAATTGTGTTTATGATGGATCTATAGACTATAATAACAAACCAGTTTTGGTTAAAAATTTAAAAAACAACACAATTTTAACACGGTTGAATTAAATTTTGTGCAGTTATTTTATCTTTGAGATTAGTTAGTGAATGATGTAACAGATTTCACCACACCTGCTCAAAAATGTCTCTTTTAGTCACGTTTCAATGAGAAACGTTTTACATGCGCAAATGTTTTTATGATGTGGTTACCGAGTGAGTTTATCTAAGAATTTAAAAGTAGCTAATTTAATAAAAAAAGGGTTAAATATGTAGAACAAAATGTGCTGAAAATTCTTGTTTTATCTTTCATGTAAGATTCACAGACAGTTGTCGTGTTTGGTATAAGTGAAAGAAGATTAAGAAATGGAGAGTGATAGATAAATCTCTAACTTAATTATTTGGTCTAAAATAATTAATTAAAATTCTAAAAAAAAATAGCGCTGCCCTCAAATAAGGGAAGTATTTAACCTTCTTTCTCTCGTCCTTTCTTTCCATTTCCCTCAAAATTGCTCCACCATGCCAAACATGATCTTTGTGAAGTCTTTCATTCAAATAGATTCTAGATATCGTATTTACCTCTTTCTTAAAATTACACTACCTCTGGTCCTAATTACAAGATCTTATTTCTTATATACTATGAACGAAGTCTTATAATTAGGACCGAAAATAGTATAATTTTAAGAAAGATGTAGACACAATATCTACTATAAATGAAGTTTTATAATTAGGACTAGAGGTGGTATTCAAATTTTCTTTTCAGGAATCACCTTTGTGTGTGTGTGTGTGTGAGAGAGAGAGAGAGAGAGAGAGAGAGCTAACACTTTTGGTTACATCTTGGATAAATACTGGGCGATCCTCGCTCCAATTTGCCATTGATTGTTGGATGTAGTTCTGCATTTCTTTGGTGATCTGAGACTTAAGCTGGTGAGACTTGAAAAAACCTCCAACGAGGCCATGTATTCTCCTGTGAAGGCTTCCATTGATAGACAGAATCGAGAACTCCCCCATCAGTTCAGAAACAGACTTTGGATAAGATGGAACAAAAACCGCTGCATCACTTTGCAGTACAAATCTATTAACTTCTGCATCCATGGAAACTATTGTTGGACTCCCAAATATGTGCGACTTAAACACCTTCCCATACCTGCAACAACCAGGGAAAAAAAAAAAAAAAGAAGAGAGCATGTTTTAGATTCTTCTCTTTCTGCAAAACCTTAAGATCATAATGATGAAATTTGAAGCCACTTTTGGTATGATCAAAATCATCATCTTTGCATATGATTTGAAATAAAGAATTCTGACAACCCAGATGGCTATCCTCAGCCCTTTGGCTTCATTTTATTTACACCCCCCCCCCAAAAAAAAGGGAAAAAAACAAGAAGAAGAAGAAGAAAAGCAGCTCTTTGGCTTTAAAAACATAAGAAACTCAGATACTGGACTAAACATGATAACATGTGCACTGTTTAGCTTCAAAACCATAAAATCATAATGAAGTTGGAAGCCACTTTAGTATGATCATAATCATCTTTTGAGCTACCCCAGATGACTATTCCTAGTTATCTATCCCTAACATGGTCAGAAGCTTGAATGTTAGACAGTTCATGCAGATATGCCTCCCATTCTGAAAACTGTTGCTCCACAGACTATAACTGAATGCACTGCAGCTTTTTGCAGCATGTGGGCATAACATCAAGCAGCTAACAAACATATTGAGTGAAGACCAGTAAGACAGTTAGCATATGGCTAGCCATGAATCAAAACATACATGTGCATGCCATATGGTGCTTGATTTGTGGATATACACTTACATGCTGCGTCGCTTGTCCATGAAGGCATCGGGGCCAACATTATAAGCAGAGGAAACATAGTCGGCGGTTTCACCGATGAAAGGCCATCCCATAGAACCTAAGGGAAGTTGATGATTTCTGGACTTGCTTTTGAGTCTGAACCTGTTTTGGTAGAAGATAAGGACCACAGTGGAGAAGAACAGAATTAAGGCTGTCACAAACACAACACAGACGCTGTCCATTGCTGATGCTGTGTTAGCTAACGCCTCTGCCTCTATAAGCACCACTTGCTTGGCATATTATATATATATACCCGTAATGATCAGCTATGGGGGTCACTATGCAGCTTTAATTGTGAAACTATGATTGTGCATGTGTGTGTACGCGTGCGAGAGAGAGAGAGAGGTTTTGTGAGGTATGAACTAACCTTTTTGTATGAAGGAGAATATTTATAGTATGCTTTGAGAAAAGCATACCAAACTAATTATAATTAATATGCTCTTCAGGCCAAAAAGAAAAGGTAACATGCTGGATATTATTGGCTTCAATTCAATTCATTTGGTCTCAAGCCAAAGCTGCTTTATGTGTACATATATATAACGCTGCACGGGTGTATGGTTATTATTCTGAATGATTAGAGAGCATTAGATGTCAATCTAATTAATAAAACTGGAATGCGGGTCCTGAGTCTTATATTTGCTTAGAGTTTGAGGTAATAATTTGCAATCTTCATAACTTGTAATAGCATGTCTTTTTGATAACTTTTCTGCTTCGTTTAGCTTATTTTTAAATGATTTTGCACTATACAATATAAATATGTAAGAGAAATCGTCTTATAATTTACTTATTGATTAAAGGACTTTTCTTGTCATAACTAACGCACCAATCATATTTTCTACTGAGAATTCAAACTTACAATCTCATACTTAAAAAAGTCTTAAAAGAGATGTTTAGTATTCATAAATGAATTTATAAGTGCACGTACACATTTTAACGACTAACAATAGCAAAATACTATCAAATGTGATTAGAGAACTTAATCCAATAAATGTAAATAACTTGAAATATGTTTTGTTCCGAAGGAATCATAAAAATGCCAAGTCTCCCAAGGACATGATTAGAAGTTAAAGCTGGGAAGCCTCGTGCCTTCATGTGAGATTCCGTAAGTCTATCAAATATAAATATAGATAATGATGATGATCATCGAAATTTCTTAAAATCATGTGGCAATCCAATAGCCTTTCTCATTTTTCATCTTTAATGATCCTTTTCTCATTTCTGGGTCAAAAATGATCTTTTCTCATTTATGTGCTAGAGGCCACGTGTGCCTTAGTTTACTTAAATTATCATGGAAACTGCTCTTTTATTAATACGAGTGAATAGGTAGTTAGTTAATCTGAATGCCACTAGTTTAATTAATATTTAAGTTTAATTTTTTTATAAAGTACTATATCTTTTTAGGTTAGGTTAGTTTTTATTTTGGAAACAAACTTAAATATTTAAATAATGTTAACATTACTTAATCAATGCTTATTTGCTCTATTAAATCTCTTTAATCCTGTCGGTGTAATTTGAAAAGAAGAAAGAAAAGAAAAGAAAAGCTTTTTAGTATTCTATGGAAAAATTTGCGTTGTCCAAAAAAAAATTGTATCACAAAAGATGGGTTGGAAGATTTTTTTACTTTTAACATTCATTTAGCAAAAACTGATTTTTGACAATATAAAAACTGAAAATTTATTTTAAAAAGAAAAGAAGGAGCCTCAGTCAAATATATTTATTGGGCTTGTATTGGTAAATGGGCTTTCAACTTCATGCCTTTTTATTTTGTTTTGTTAACGGCACCTAGATCGGGCCTTTTTGCAAACTTTTGACCAATAACAAATCTAGTCAATGAAGTAAACCACGCCACGTTGGCCCAAAAAAAGCCCACTTAGCTTAACTAGATGTGAATTGAACCCCATATATGGAATATGAATAATAAACCATAAGTAATGTTCATATTTATGCTTTAAATTAATCATTAAGAACATGCATCAACATACCAATAGGGGATTAAATCTAGCAGAAAGAGTTAGTTCCTCACAACGTGACGAACTAAGGTTCAAATTCCCGTTAGGATATATGCCCATATTTAGTGCCAAACAATATCTTAAATAGGATTGCTTCCCAAAAAAAAAAAAAGAATATCTATATATAGACACACATCAACACAATAGTTATGACTTGTTAACTAAATTTTTAGTCACTTACATTATATTACCTCCGGTCCTAATTATAAGAGCCAGTTGACTAATTTGAGGAAATTAAGAAGAAGAGTTAAGTTAGTTATTTGTAATAAATAGATGTTGTCTTTCCTAAAATATCCTTACTAATCAAGTATGTTGGTTAAAATTATAATTATTAGAAAGACTATCTTGAAAAAAATTGAGTAAATATGAAAGACAAAATGAATTGAGATCTTATATTTAGGATCAACATAAAAGTCAAATGTGTCTTATATTAAGGACCAAAGGTAGTAAATTATGATGAATAAAGTATTAAAAATCAAATTGGTTATTGAACCAATTAAGGCACTATTTCACAATTTATTGATTGTTAGATCATCATACCCTTAGCATCCATATGCATTGCAAATGACAAGCCATGGCTCCTTCAAAGTTCCTGAATGCCATAGAAAAGCAAGAAAATGAGAGGATGGTTGGAGAAAAAGCTTGGAAAATGTTGGAGATGGGCATGACTGCTTTATATTGAATAAATTTTGAGGGTTGGATATATAAATGACTTGTATTTATATTTAAATTTATATTTTTGAAAGATTGACTAACACATGTTTGTGGGATTATTAATAATATTTAGTAAAAAAATAAAAAGTGACACCCTTTTGTACATTTTGATTTGCTTAGGGAGGAAAAGGGACAAGAATAATGAATGTTGAGTGTGTGTGTAGAGAGAGAATGAGTGATTGGTGAGGAAAAAGCCAACAAAAATAATATACACACACACTCGTGACTCTTCCTTTGGATGAGGCTGCATGTCAACCCAAAGTTTTTGTTGTTTTTTTGGATATGCCTTCAATTAATGAACCTTCCTCAATGTGTGGCATTCTCATCCCTTTGTTCACAACTACTCCCCCTCTCACACTTTTGGGTTGCCTTGGCTTAAGTACAAGTATGCTTACTCTGCTCTTCATAATTTTATATAAAATGCAACTTATTATAAATTTTATCATATATTTTTTAATCCTTAATATAATAATTATTTTACTAATTTGAATAATCTAAGAAAGTCAGATAAATCATTTAATTATAACGTATGCGATTTGACCTATGTATAAAATACTTTTATATAACATTAAATTATATATCAGTTTATAAGTTAAATAAGTTATTTTAGATAAAATAATAAATATGAGAAATAAAATGAAACGAGGTATTATATTTAGAATCAAAAGTAACTCTCTAACTAACTCCTGTGTTTAGCTAGGATTGGATGAGTATGAATTTATGTTTTGATCGCTGAGTTAGATATTTTTCTATGTAGTTGATTTTAGGAAATGGCTTGCCTTTTGCTAAATTAAGAGAGTAAATTAATTGAAATGCATGTAAACTAATTCAGAGTAGTAAGATATTTCCTTTTTCGGAAAAAAAAAAAGGAGAAAATTTATGTGTGTGAGGATGATTGGGATATCCCTATCATATATTGCCTGAGGTGAAAGCAAAAGCATTATTGTCATATTGTGAGAGCGAAAACAGTGATGGGGGAAGAGACCTCTTCGTCACGATTTCTGGATGACACTCTTGTTCCATCTCCCTAGCTTCAGGCCATTCCCCCGTTTAATGCCACTCTCAAGTTTAAATAAATTCGTGACAAAACTGGTATGTGCTTCTCAAGTTCTATTGTTTCGAGCAATTTCTTAATTCTATATACTTCATCCGGTTCTTAATACTAAAACTAGTTGATTAGTTTGAGAAGATTATGAAAACTAATTAAGTTAGTCATTTGTAATAAATAAGTATTGTTTTTTCTAAAATATCCTTACTGATCTAGTTTATTAGCTATAATTATCGTTACTACAAGGACTACTTTTAGAAAAAATTATTAAATATAAGAGACAAAGTAAATTAAAGTTAAATAAGTTCTTATAGTAAGAACCAGAGGTAGTAACATCTTTATAGCAATGCCACTCGTTACGTTTAGATAAGATTTCATATTGAAATCTGATGTCAACATGTTAATATTTTGAGTGCCTCTGTATTGATTGTAACAAGAAGAAAAATTGTTTAATTGGTTATGAAGTCAAAGAAGGGCCACCAAGAGCAGCATGAAATATAAATATTCCATATTCCTTCATACTTTAGGACCCAATTTATTCCATTTCGTTTAAACCATTTGCAAATATCTTGCAATTTTACAAATAAAAAGTTATTCCCTGCAACTTGTTCATCTATCTTCTTTTAGCATTTTGATATTTTTGAAGTCAGAATCTCACCATCGATCATGACTTCATTATATATTTTAGCCACTCTCACTTTCAAACCAACATGAGCCCCGGGATGTGAGAAGCTAATTAATGAGTACAATGCGATTAAATGACGAAAATAATTAACATTCTAGATTGAGAAAAAAATTTTCTCATTTGAATCTGTCAATATTTACATTTGGATTAGTGAATGACTGTGAGATAGTCTCCAAAAAATACAACAACATTAATAAACTTTATCCTATTAGGTGGGATTAATTATTACCATTATACTCCTCCGGTTCTAAATGTAAAACCCTTATACTAGTGTGTATAAAGGTATTAGTATAAGAATCTTACATTTAGAACCGGAGGAATACTCTAATAACAACTAAATATTTAAATAAATGGCTAACTAAAAGATCATGCTCAATAATTTTATTATATTAAAATTAAATACATAAACTGAGATAAAGTAAAATGTGATGTGAAATTTATATATATATATATATATATATGCAAATATATAATATTCAATAATGCCATAACATATTTAACCATTGTTTTGACTCAATTGAAGTATAATAATAAACATGAATTTTTTTCTATCAACAAAGTTTAAACCTTTGATCTTGTTTAAGAAAAATCAAGTTTTTTTCCTCCTCCACTATAACCACAATTAATCTATATTTATTTTTTTAAGAAATTTGGTACAAATTATATTTGAAAGATGCATGTGCTAGTGGTCCAAAGTAGCTGGGGCCCAAAAAACTCAAACAACAAACAAATGGCATATAACAAAAATTGCAAAACACAAAAGAATATGGCAAGGGGACCCACATAAGCCTAAAGTGGCAAGCACTAAAGGCAATCACACAAGTGTGCATGTGAATATGTTGATTTTGGTGGAAGCAAAATGGTTAGTGGTTGGTTATTTGAATTGAAGCTCACTTGGTGGTTCAACCAACAACAATTCATGTACTTTGCTTCTCTGGCCTTCTTTCTTCTCTCTAACAGATCCATCACAATTTTTAGAACATTCCAAAGTTGTATAAAAAGTCAAAATGAAGGACACAAATTATCTTCTCATCTTACTAATGGAAATTTTTTATTTTTTTCTTATTTTTTATTTATATGACTGTCTGATTGAGTCAAATTTAAGTATTGGTAGATCCAATTAGAAATACCTCTTCTAAAGACATTTTATGCATTCACACGAACTCAAACTTAAAACGTTATGTTCAAGCGATTAAAACATCTTTTATTAAGATTAATGCCTGTTATCTCTCATCTTATTTTTATTTTAACTTCAGTCAAATCAACACTGATAAAGCAACCTCCCAAAACAACCTTTTCTTTCATATATTTTAACTAATGGGTATATAATTTAGGGGAAAAAATCTTAAAAATCAGGATTCAAATATGGAGTTCCTTTTGGGACCAAGATTTACCCATGGGAATTTAAACATTCAGCCACAAGTGAATCATGCTATTAATTAATTCATTTATCTCCTAAAACTTTGTTACCGAATAGCAACATTTAATGATTTTTAAAAAAAGAAGTTAGGTCAGATTCATCATATTGTTGAGCTAACACGTCTTCCACCACAATGATAAATGAATTAGCTTTAGCACATTTAAGAATCATAAAAGATGAACATGATGAGAAGAACAAGATAATCTTTAATATCAAGCATATAGGAACCACAAACACACGGAGATCCTAGTCACTGGCTATAGAGTAATGATCTATATGATCACCAGAATATGAAGTTGATTAAAAAACGTGACTATATATATATATATATATATATATATATGATTTTGTAGTAATAATGACTTGATTTTAAGAAAATTAGAGAAAAACCTCCCGGTGAAAATTTTTATTGATAAGTAGGTCCTGATAGATTTTTATAAACAAAAAATATTAGTACTCTGTAAATTTTATGCATACAAAGTAGTAATAATTTGATTTAGATTTTCCTTCTAAAAAAATTTCAACCAAGAGGTTTTTCCCCAATTTTCTTCTTGATTTTTCTCCTTTTTAATTCAACAATGGTTTGATGCAAATGTGTATCTGTTTGAAAAGTAATTAGTGAAGCAGGTAGGTGATTGGTTAAGACGTCAAATTAGGTGAGATAGACACCCTTATTATTACAGCTCATCAAAGGCTGGAATTATATTCTTGATCTAAAACAAGTACAACAAAATCTCCCATATGATTAATCTCTATTAATTAAGAATGCTAAATATGAACATGACGAGAAGACCAAGATAATCTTTAATAACAACAAACATATGACAAATTATAGAGATATCCTAGTCACTAATAACTAGATCAGTGCCCAAAAAAAAGTCTTTTTACGTGAATTAAAAAAAATTATCTGGATTCTTTGATCATGGGTGTAGAAATTGCTAGCCGGTATTTAAAAAACAGGAAAAAAAAATAAAGAAAATCTTCTTCATTGTTTATATCAGTTGAAAGAGTTGCATCATTAATTGGGTTTCATAATGTTTTTTTTTTGTCAAAGGTTTCATAATGTTTAAATTTGATCTAGTAATGTGTTTGGGATACTTGAAAAGCACTTAAAAATAGTGTTTTCATACAAATTAAAATAAAATTCCTCTCATGCATTTATCTCGGACTCTGTGGAATCCAAAAACCTCTTATACATCTCAAATGAATGTGTTAAAGAAAGAATTTAAAGTATATCCGGAAAAAGGGATTATAATTTAGTGGTAACCATAACATGATTTTCCTCCTTTTTAATTCAATAATATTGATTGATGCAGATGTGTATCTGTTTGATAAGAAATTAGCAAAACAAGTGGGTGAGACATCACATTATTATGTGATATGGACACCTAATAGTAAACCCTACTATTAGTACAGCTCATCCGAGATTGGACTTCTTGATAAAAAAATAAAAAAAACAAGTACAAATAATCTACCACTATTAATTACTTAAATCATTGCCTTAATCTTTAATCCCTCACTTAATTTTTAAATCAAACTAATCTCTCTATGTATCATAAAAGTTTGTAATGATATCTCATACTTTTGTTATATCTTTTGATTTAACCAATGCAATTATATATGTTTTTGTTAGCGCGTTGTTAAATTTTGCTAGTGTAATCAATTTGTTTTACTAATCCTTTTAAAATTGGGAATATTATAAATGAAGATTATTTTACATTTTTTAAAATCTTTTTTATACTTGATTTTCATTCACATAAAATCAACTAATAGATATCAATAGATATGGCTTACAAAATTTACAATAAATTGCACAGTTTATAAAGTGGACTTCGAAATGTTTATCTTTTTTCACACCTCATCTCACTTTATTCTTACCACTTAATTAATATTGGCTTCACCTTTGAATTTCATATGCTCCATAAGGATCCATCTTTTTATAATACTCTTCCGATTTTAAATATAAGACCTATCATGTAATATAATTTACATTAAAAAATAAGTATTATATTTAGAGTCGGGAAATATAAAATAACCCATGACCCAAATATACGTGTCAATAAAGTTGGTTTTGATCTTATCCAGCATTTATTTTCAAAAAAATGTGACAAAAATCAACCAAAAGAACTATAACTGATACGAACATTACAATAGTTTAACAAAACAAGTGTAAAAAAAAAAAACAGAAGAATAATATTGTCGTTTTGCACATGTTGTTATGAGTCCTTCAAAAAGCAAAGGAGCTTATCATAACTAATCAAAGAAGAGATGTAATTATTGCTTTAGTAGGGAACTTCCTTTAGTTTAACCTCCAAAATTATTTGAAATTTAAAGAACAAAGTTCACTTCCTTACACGCTTTGACATATAACTTATTTAGTTATCTATGTTAAAGAAAGCTTAGAAGAGAGAGATAAGACTAATATTTTTTTTTTTTGACAAAAAGAACTCTATATATTTAATGGCTAATTTTAATAGAAGCCTCACAATTTTAGTGGAAATTAAAAATATCGATTACTCGCTCACATATTGTTAAAAAAGCTTTAAATGGAAAAGAGAGACCAAGACGAACATTTTTTTGGGGGGAAAAAATCCTATAATTCCACGGTACTGATCCTAATTCAATTTACAGGAACACTACTTAATTTTCATAATTTTTAATATAAGAATTAGATAACTAATTATAAATATTAATAAAATTAGTTAAGTTAGTTATTTATAATTGGGTTAATATAATTTTTTATCCCTCAAAAGGTAAAATGATTTAAATTTTTATTAAATTATAAGGATTAATATTTTAAATAAAAAAATTTGAGAGACCAAAATTAAAATTAAAATAAATTTAAATAATAAAAAATTATATTAACTTTTTATAATAAATATCTACTGTCATCTTTAAAATATTAGCGTCAATTATTTGCATTGGAATTACTTGTGATGATATTTTTTTTATAACAATCTGTCATGAAACTTTTAAAATATATAATTATTATAAAGACTATTTAAATAAATAAATAAATATGAAAAATATACATTTTTAATTAATTTTTGTATTAAAAATCAGAATTAGCACGTCACATTAATAATTATTGAGATGATGGTGATGGATAGTGACAAGTCTTGATCTGTGCCACGCACAACTGGGACTTGGATCTCACCTTCAAACCAATTTCAGCCACAAATGTGCGTGGCATGCTCATCTTTTATTTCACACACACACTGCCGATACTTATTTGCACTCAATTATTCACAAAAACTACTATGTGATGGAGTTCCCCAAATTTTTTAGGATCCTTTTTTTGTAATTTATGAGTTTTAAATTTCAGTGGTGAAACTAAAAACTTCACTCATTCATTCTGATTCAAGTTCAACAATAATCATAATGTCATTGTTCTTCTGGTTTAAGTAAAACTAATTAATATAAAATATAAAAACTTAATTATTCATAATTTTTTAACGATATAACAACCTTTTTTTAATAATTATTAGACCAAAACAAAAGAATGAGATTTCTGGGACTAAATTGGGCATGAAGCCCCAATGTGTTTGTACATATGAATAAATGCAGCCCTTGGGAGGGCCTGAAGAGCATTTGTGACTCTGAGGAACTGTACCAATGAATGATGTAACATCCTAATTTTTAATCTCCAAGACTTAAGTAAATCCATGAGTAAAGATTTATTGACATCATTTTATAGTGGTTAATTATATATATAAACAATTAAAATATTTATGATAATATGTGTGTATACTTATAGCTATTTATATATGAACCAATAAATAAAACAAAAAGGTTTAGAAGTCCCACATGGACTAAATGATATGAAGATGGGACTCTATAAGCTTATAAATAGATGGTAGTAAGAAAGAATTAAAAATAAGTTAGATATTTTCGCACAAAACTGAGACTGTCTTAGTAAAGTGCCATGTGCAAGTTCGTAAACCGTTGGATCGGATTAAAATTTGGTCTTCCAGTCCGAGACATCTATTTCATCAATTTCAACGGTTGGATTAGTGATTCAATATCTAAAGTATGAGTTATTAGATATGCATTAAACTCTTTATTTTCAGATTTTGTAGATAGAGCACTGAGTAGTAAAGTATCATTTGTTTAAATTTTTTCACCGTTAGATCAAGCTAAAATTTGGAGAATAGACTCAAGACATATAATATTTTAATTTCAACGGTTAGATTAATAATTAAACATCTGTAGTGAGAATCATTTAACTTGTATTAAATATGTTTTTCTAAGTTTTCGAAAATAGAACATAGGCTATAATTTGAAGGTTTTCTACTTGAGTTGCAAATAAATTATAATGACATGATTTAGAAATTTAAAGATAATATAAGCTAAAGAAACTTAAGAATTTAATCTAAAGCATAGTATCTATGTTCTTACTTCAGATCTTAGAAAAATTGCACGAACTAGAATTCTGAGTAACAATTCGGAAACCTTAAAGAGGGAGTTATGGGTTAAAATTTAATATGTAGCTTACCCATAAGATATTGTAGTAACATATATTTTCTGTTTGTAGATATGATATTTGGTTTGACGATTCCAAGTTCAAGGTCTTAATCTTTAACTTGTAAGCACTTGTTGGACAACATGTAACGTGAATTCTTATTTGTTTTCTCCTATCAGTTCCTTTAAGAGGAGTTTTTAATTAAATTGAACCCTTTAGGATGGGCTTGAATAATATGGAATAGAAAAGCTGTTTTGAAACTACCAGAAAACTTTACAAACCTTTGGAAGTTGCTTGATGGGAGTGATTTGTGAAAAATGAATGAATTGCTACAACTTTAGGACTGGATAGGAGCCTGATGAGTGATTTTTGGATGACATTATGGACTTGGGATGTACTATGTAGTCTGTTGTGGTGAAAGGTTATTTGTTCACCAAGGCGATTTATCCAAGCTGCTATTTTATTTGATCGTGATTTATATGTTAGCATGAGCTTCTGGAATGATATGTTTATGCCCTTGATTATCTAAGAATGCTATTGTATGGTATGATATTAAGTATCTTATATGGTTAATGTATGTTTTGAATCTCTTAAGATACATGTTCTTGAGATACCTGATAAGAATTTAGAACTGTCATGATTGTGATTAATTCGTTTAATATTCGGGGAGAGATGTGGTGATGGAGCCTGATATACATATATTACCACGTGGTTTGCCTCCATAGCGCGCACCATGGTTGGCCTATTAGAGAGGGCAGTATCTCCTCATTCGCGACACTCCAGGAGTATCCCGGGGCAATATCCCCTGAGGGCAGCATCCCCGTTAGGATACTGGGCAGTAAACCCATTGGGGCAGAATCCCCCTTTTCTGGAGGAACCCATGGCCCGCGTGTGCTCTGTCGACTTTGGCCGGTCCGCATCACACGCGTGGGAAGCTCGTGAAAGTTATCAGTCACATGATTAAGACTCAGCCCATGGGTTCAAGTCGGCAGGTATAAGGAGGATATAAGGCAGGAACCGAATGATGAATAATGATGATGAATGATGAGTAAAGCAAGCACATAAGTTGATATTTTCCTTTAGCTTATATGTTTATGATATCCGGTATCTGTTCTGTGATGGTAACATATTTAATGATTATCTTAATTGTTAGTCCCACTTGGCACCTCTTAGGGGTGCTGGTAGGTGAGGTGGGTAGGAGTTTTTGTTACTGAGACAGTAGTCTCATTCTGTTACATCTAAAATTTTCAGGTAAGCGTAACAAAGGAGTAGCAGCAGGGAAGGAACCGGAGGTGTGAGGTCACCTTCGTTGGTGATCACACCCCGAACTCTGGTTATGTTTAGTCATTAATTATTTGCCACCTAGGATATCATTATGCATCTCTTTTTATATTATGAATGTTGAAACATTTATGATTGTACATTTATGAGGATGCCTTCGAAATAAGTTAAACTTAATTTTGTTAGATTAATTGTGACAAACTGTGTCAATCAGGTATATGAAAGGCTTTTTATAACCATGTTAGGGGTATAATCCTTTCCTAACATGGTTATGCATAATGGGTAAGTATAACCCTTTTATAACCATGATATGTTATATTGCTAATTGTATGTCTTATTCTTTTATATCATGGTTATGTCATAATGAGTGAGAAAATTTTGAAAATAAAGTTTGTAACCTGTTTTCTTTAATTACCATGGTAATGATGTTGACATTCCTATATTGTATTAAGAATGACAAGTTTCTAGATAGGGTGTTACAGATGATGTCTGAGTTGGCCCATGGCCCCACGTGGCCTTGCTGATGTGTCAATGTGTCATTCTTATTATTATCACTTTTCCACTTGTCTTGCTGACGTGTCTGCCCCTTGCAGTAGAAGCTTTCTCGCCTTATCCTCTTATTTCTCTGCCTCTCCTATGCTCTCAAATTCCCATGTTTTCTTTGTTTCCTTGCTCTCATCATTTATTCAATTCAACAATAACGAGCTTGATTTTATTAAATGAGGTCAGCTATATGGATCGCTCTGTATAATTATACTCTATTAATGACTATTTTTAAAATAAGTTGTTAGCCGTAAAGTTCTGTTTAATCATTTCATCGTTCATTGAATAAAATTTAAATAAATAAACCGTAAAGTGTAAAGGACAAGCAAGTCACTAATTATTATTTAATGTGGGGTTGTTACAAAAATCTTTCAAAAAGAATGGAGCACAAGAAACGTGGATTTGGTGCAATCTTAATTTAAAGATCATGCTTTATGGAAAAAAACTTCAACAAATAAAGAGCAAGAGTGAGGGGGAATTAATTTAATTAAAGTAAATTAATTTTTTTGGGTACAATAAAGTAAATTAAATTAAACAGATTGGGGGAAATCCGTAGGGACCAATTCATATTGTCCACCCATATAGAACATTGGGCCTTGGGCCCATTGAGGGGGACCATATCAATGTATTATGCATGTGTTCCATTTGTTATGTGGTGAAAATGCGCTAAACCTTGGGAAAAATAAGAAACGTTACAACAGGGAATTTAAAATTTCAAAACATTAATATAAAATTATATGAAGGCTAAAGTATATTTTTAGTCCTTTAAATTTAAACAAGATTTTATTTTGGTCTCTTAATTTTATAAAGTAAACTTTTACTTCTCTAATATTAAAACTGTTAACAAAAAAATGATCATATTGAATTCTTAAATACTGATAAAACATTACAAAATACTAACATATTAAGTTTAATATTCAAAATAACCATGATTGTTAAAAAAAATTATCATTTAAGACTAATAATTTTAGAATTAAATGACTAAAATTATATTTTTTAAAGTTAAGACACCAAACTGAAACTTTAAGACTAAATGTATACGTTAACCATTATATGAATAAAAATTTTCATTTCTTTTACCAAATAATAAAAAATTTCATTCATACCATTAAGCCATCATATTTATCTGCGTCTAATTTTTTTCACAGAGTCTTTAATGATAGGATATTTCCACAATTTAAGTATTGATTATATATGGGACATTGTAATTGTGATTTCACCCCACATAAAAAAAAAATAAAGTTTATATATTATGAATAAAGGAGAGAGAAAAGGGTAGTTAAAGTGGGGAAAATAAGAGGAGGATATATTCTTATGGATATAAAGGACATGACGTATAGGGTCCAGGAAATGATTCCATTATATTTGCATATTTCTTCTTGTTGATCTTTGCTTTTGTTCTTTTCTTCGCATTATTTTAATGTTCCTTTATCTGAAGTATAGTCATAGAGAATATTATTTTTTTATTCCACTACGTAGTGCATATATGTTCATCAAAGTAGAGTTTCTTTACAATAATTTATCACTACTTAACAATTATTTATGCATTATCCAATAACTCATGTGACACCTTCACTCTCATTCCCTCTAATTAAAAAATTTACATTATTCTCTCTCAAAATCTTATAAAAATTTATTATTTTCACACGCATATATATATATGAATTATATAATTCTTATTCCCTTCAACCATTTTTTTCCTGAAATTTATTATTGATTTTTGTAACTTGGCATTTTCCTCTCTGTCCCCTGTAATATTTTCCTAGTTTCACACTGTCCCTTTGTCCCTTGAAGCTTGAGAATAGTTACTACTTCAGTTTTATTCAAAATTCAAAATCAATTTTTATTTTTTTAAAATAAAAAATATGTACTATCTATCTTCTGACAACCAAATAGTTTGACTTAGAAAACATCACATGTATTGATGCCAGATAAAAAGAAGAAGAAAGCAACATGCCATGTACTTGACTCTTCAGGAGGCATTTTCAAATTTTCAATCAAATTAAATATATACATATATATATATGATAAAGTTAAATAAGATAATTAAGTTGATTAAGAATATAAACAAAACCAGAAAAATCAAGCATGATTAATATTTTCAGCCAAATTTACTCTTAATAATGAGATAGATAACAATGAAAAAGAGATTAACCTATTGAAAAGTGGACTTGGCATATTTTTTATTTTTTTCCCCATGAGTTATTTGATATATTTATTTTAATGGACCGAAATAATTCTAAAACTGTGAAAAGGAGGAGAGAAAAAAAACAGGAAGTCAAGACGGATCATTATTACTCCTCCGGTCCTTAATATAAGACCCATTTAACTAATTTGATTAGATTAAGGAAGTTAGGTAAATTAGTTAATTATAATAAATGTGACACATTTTTCCTAAAACACCATAATCATCTTTCTTAATACCCTCTCTTCCTCTTCTACTTGATTATGGTTGAGGGAATATCCATAAGGATAATTTAGAGAAAATTGATAAATATGAGAAATGGGTCTTATATTTAGAACCAAAACCAACTCAACAATTGGGTCTTATATTAAAGACCGGAGGAGTATTAGATTTGTAAATATGGTCAACACGGTTCTAATGTTTGGTCATCAAAAGCCTTTGCCTGGGGCCTCGGGCCCTACCTTTGGGTGGACCCCAGCAATTCAATTCTTAACTGGCTCCCAGCTAATCCCCAACGACAAATTATTACTCCAGTTAAAAAAAAAAATACATATATTTTTGGGAAAATTGCAAAAAAAGATCTTGGAATTGCAAAAACGCAGATAGGGACCCTTGACAACTTCACTATGGGTTTTGACAAGAATAATATGCCCTGAAGTTGTCAAAACCCATAGTGAAGTTGTCAAGGGTCCCTATCTGCGTTTTTGTAATTCCAAGGTCTTTTTTTGCAATTTCCCCTATATTTTTCTTTATGGTTCTTTTAAATTAAAGTGCTATGAGTGTGGATTAATTTTAGGTTATCTAGGTGAAAAAAGTGAGTAAAACGTAGAGGATAATGACCTTTTTTCAAAAATCATGTTGATATATGCTGTAACAAAAAGGTGATTTTCACTGGATTTCATAAACAAAGTACATTATTCAAATTATTAATATAACACATGACTTGATATATATATATATATATATTTTATATTTTATATCAGCCAATAAGCGTGTTGTTTTTTATATTAATAATTCTTTTTTCGGGAGAAAAAAATAATGCCACAGTTGAGATTTTGAAATGAATAATTAAAAATCCTTTTTAAAAGGTGGCCTATCTATTCATTTCCCTAGTACATGTGTATGTAATGTTGATGGTTCTTTTGGAATGGAATTGACAATTTTTTTTATAAAAAAAACAGAATTATGAGTAACTTTGGCTAAAGTCGCTACAAAGGATATGTGGTTAATGAAGTAAATAATAGAGATTTTAATTAAAGTTGACCATGTCTTGGAGGCTAATTCTCTAATAATTATGTTGACATTGATCTAAGGTGAACTTAATTTTAGGGATTTAAAATGGTCTCTATTTTTCCCAATCACAAATTAATTGCATATAATAAGATATAAAGATTAGGAAAAGTTAGGATGGACATGTTCCTACGTGTAAAGAGGGAAAGTAGGTCCCATACATAATTTTGTTACCTTGTGTCATTATTTGTTGCATAACGCAACTCTGAACTCTCTTTTAAGTGTGTTTTAAAGTTTTAAGTATGTCTTGTTTCTAACGAGTTTTTAGAATCTAGTTCAACTAAATCTTTTATTTATTTTTTTTAACATGACTCTCTTGCAAATATAACAGCCTTGTGAATGATCAAATTGTATATATGATTTTGAAACTCTAAAATGATTAAATTTTGATTATGAAATCTGCTGAGAAGAGGATGATATGGTAAAAAGATGAAGATTATTCAGACTGGTTTGGTTGGGATCTGAAGCTTCAAAATCAAAGCCTAAAACTAAAACTAAAACAAGGTTTAGGCCCACATCGAAGCAGATACAACAACCAAAAGATTAAATTTTCTTTAAAAAAAAAAAAAGATTATTAGTGGAAGACAGAATACATCTATTTAATATGCACCATTGACTTTTGATTCACTTTCATGGTCCCATTTCTGAAAAATCTCAGATAAATAAATGCTCTAACAAACATTTTTAAAGGAAAAAAAATACTTGTGTACGGCGCCAGATATACTAATTACAATGAGAGCTTTGATAATTCCCTTGTAAGTAGGAGGGGATAAGTGTGATCATGCTTATAATCTCATGTCATTAATATCTACCACTCTAATTCAAAAAAAAAAAAAAAGTGAGGCCCTAATTCACTATATGTCTTTCAAAATTATATTCCTCCGATTTTAAATGTAATACTCTTCCGGTCCTTAATATAAGACCCATTTAACTAATTTGATTAGATTAAGGAAGTTAGGTAAGTTAGTTAATTATAAGAAATGTGACACGTTTTTCCTAAAATACCATAATCATCTTTTTTAATACCTCATTTTCCTCTTTTACTTGATTGTGGTTGAAGAAGTATCCATAGGGGTAATTTAGAGAAAATTGATAAATATGATAAATGGGTCTTATATTTAGGACCAAAACCAACGCATTAATTGGGTCCTATATTAAGGACCGGAGGAGTACTTATTTTATGATACAATTTATTACTCCTCCGGTCCTTAATATAAGACCCATTTAACTAATTTGATTAGATTAAGGAAGTTAGGTAAGTTAGTTAATTATAAGAAAAGTGACACATTTTTCCTAAAATACCATAATCATCTTTTTGAATACCCTCTCTCCCTCTTCTACTTGATTATGGTTGAGGGAGTATCCATAGGGGTAATTTAGAGAAAAATGATAAATATGAAAAATGGGTCTTATATTTAGGACCAAAACCAACTCAATAATTGGGTCCTATATTAAGGATCGGAGGAGTACATTATAAAATGAGTCTTATATTTAGAATCGAAGGAGTAGTAATTTTCTTCAGACTATTCCTAATGATTATATATATTAAAGGGATTTTGATCAGTGAATAGATTCAATGTATATGATTAAAGGTGACATTTTAAGAAAATTAACACATTTTTTATAAGTAGCTTAGCTAACTAATTTTTTCATACCTGTAAATTAGTTACAAAGCCTGTAAATTTAGGACAAAAAAGAAAGAGTATAAAATAATATAATTTTTGGAAAAAAATTCAACCCTTCTATGAATTCTAGATCAGATTCAATGTACGTAATATTTAACACTAACATTAATTTTTTAAAAGAAAAATATGAAACATAATTAAGAAAAATGAAATTTATTTAAAAAAAATCACAACGTACGTTTTCATGGGGCCATGAGATGTGATTGACAAACAAGCTTCCCACTTGCAAAACAGCAGCAATTGATCATTGCTTGACTCATAAACAAGAGAGAAGCATGTCGGCTTCAAAAGATACTTACACTGAATACTTAATTTTAAATCCCTAATCATCCCAAACAAATGAAAATTAAAAAGAATGTTAAAAAAAAAAAAACATTCAATAAGAAAATTCGAAAAAAAAACAATTGAATTTTGTTGAGCGAAAATCAATTAAATTAAGGTTCATAAATTATCTCTTGATTTCAATACTGAAAACGAAGTTTTTTGGGGGGGGGGGGAAGAACCTTTAAACTTTAATCTCCTACCTCCCATGATTATAATTAAAGAATTGAAAGAAAAAGGAAAGCCTAAAGCTTGTGAAAGGATTTAATGTTTGGTAATTAATTTAGCCAATTTTCACCTAACATATTAGGCGATTTAATTAATAGAGAGTCTATATTTGAAATTGCCCACTAACGAGGGAAACATCATTTTCAATCTCAGTTTATATAATGAAGGACATCATCAACACTAGTCTCTCTTTTGTCGTTATCAAAGCAACAAAAAGTAAAGTTTCTTCCTTTCTCCCATAAATTATTCATTGCATGCACCGTCTTCAACTACATAAAACTCAAGTGCTATTCATTCACCCAAAAAATAAAAGGTTTAAGTGCTATTTTTAAAAATTTCTATGATAATAAAGCAAAACGATATATAAGTGAGATGGCAAAATATTTATATATAGAGATATAAGTTCCATTTTTTAAGTTCAATGCTTATATCAGGTTCTTCATATTCATTATATCAAAATTTTTAATCATGATGACGTGTTCTATTTTTAAAATAATATCTTCAGTCCTGAATATAATATTTAATTTGTAATGCAAATTACACTAGAAACTAGACCTTATATTTAGGAACAGAGGTAATATTATGATTTAACAACATTTATAAATTCATATGAAACAGAAAAAAGACCCATGACTATGTGTAATTGCAAAACTTGGCATAATAAATACTATCTCCAGTCCTTAATATAAGATCTTGTTTGACTTTTATTTTGATCCTAAATATAAGATCCCAATCCATTTTGTCTCTAATATTTGTGTATTTTTTTTTTTCAAGATGGTCGTTCTAATAATAGTAGTTTTAGCCAACACATTTGATTAGTAAGGATATTTTATGAAAGATAACACCTATTTATTACAGATAACTAACTTAACTTATTTCTTTAATCTCCTCAAATTAGTCAATTAACTCTTATAATTAGGTTCAGAAGTAGTATAAGGAACTTGACCTAGGTTTTTTTTTAATAAATAAACAAGAAGTTATTGTTACAGTTTTCTTTTCTTCTTTGGGATAGAATGTTAGAGTTTTATTTAAAATTCTAAAAAATTACAACAAATTTGAACATCTTCTGCCATTATGTTACATGACTTCTCTCCAATGAAGAGAAATTTTCAAAAATATCTTACTCAATTTGCGATCCTATCTTATTTATAAATTTCTTTCGTGGAAGTCATAATGTTTTGCCGTGAAAGAAGTTGCAACACTTTAACAAAATCCAATTTCTACCAAACTCACTCACTAATGTCACTAAATATATACTGCTTCCGGTCCTAATTATAAAAGTCAGTTGACTAATTTGAGAAGATTAAATAAGTAAGTTGAGTTAGTTATTTGTCTTAAATAGGTGTTGTTTTTCCTAAATATCCTTACTAATCAAGTGTCTTAACTAAAACTATAATTATTAGAAGGATTATCTTAAAAAAAATTGAGTAAATATAAGAGACAAAGTGGATCGAGATCTTATATTTAAGACAAAAATAAAAATCAAATAGGGTCTTATATTAAGAGCCGGATGTAATATTAGAGTTGATTATGTGCATTTGTAAACATACTTTGAAATAACCCCTTTTTTTTTTGGATATATTGATTGATCAATTGAAAACTATCACTCATATCATCAATCAATTAATATCCTATAAAAAGATTAGATTAAGTTTGCGGATGTCTTGTTCAACAAGCCATTAATAGAGAGTCCATAATAAGGAGGATTTTTCCTTATTTAATCTCTTGTTATTTATATCAAACAAGATAAATGTGTAGAAATGGTGTACACCCAACAACACTACGCGTTTATAGATGTATATTCCATGTGCTTGGTGTTTCCCACATTAATTATATGTTTCAATAATTTTGTAGAATCCAAATATTTGGATTTATTGTCCAATAAACAATATATATGAAGGTTTCTTGATTCCTTTGACGGAAAGCAAATCTTATCCACTTTCACTTTTTCTGCATTTCTTTAGTCTTCTGGGTTTCTCCAATTCCAAACATTCTCTGCAATTCTGGTCAGGTCCCCATGTTTGCACAACATGAATCCATTTTATTTTCTCAATATACAATATTATCAATTTGAGCAGCTGGACAAATTAACTCATTAATAGAGCATGATATGTATTAATTATAATTAGTCTGGATAAATCATTTTTATATTATCAAATTATGCATACTTGTATGAAGTAACAAGTTAATGGGATTTACTATCAAGTTTTAATACATGGGACAGAAACTTTACATAACGTATAAGGTCCTATGGTGAGGTTATAAAATATGGTTATTAGTCATTTATGAAATAAAGTTTTTAATCCATCTTCTTTGTTAAATAATTAACATGGGAATGTTTGAGACTGAGAATTACTCTTATGTCCCGTTTAGCATGAAGTATTGAAAATGAGGGATATGGATTAAGATTGTTATTGAAAAAAATTATTAAAATAGTATTTACAATGAGTAATTGTTTATTATATGAGATTAGACAAACCCATAAAAGTAGGATTGGAAAACACCACTTTACTCTATGGTATTCCCTAATCTCACATACAGGGGTTTGGCTAATCTTATATAACAAGCAATCTCTTATGTTAAATACTCTTTTAATAGGTTTTCTCTATTCCAATCCCAATCCTTAATTTTTAATGATTCCTATAAAAAACAACCTTAATGTATATAATCGATGATAGAGTTATGTAAAAGTAACTCGATATGTTTTATAAAATATGAGATCGACTTGAATTTTATGAACCGAAAAAAAAAACCATATTAAAAGCATTACCATTTAATTTAATTATAATAATATTTAAATAATTATAAATGACTCGTACCAAATACCATACTTTGAAAATTACGCCTAATGTAGAATATGACACTTGGATTGGTAGGGTCTATGATTAGTTTTAGTGTATTTTGGTAGGGTTAAGGAAGGGGTTGGTGTTGGCAATGATGGAAACGCTAGTGGGAGAAGAGTATAGATGCAATGCAAGCATAGGCTTTCTTTTTTTGTTTAATTTTTGGAAAAATTTAATTAAATGGATATGGAAGGTGCACCAGAAAAAAAAAATCACTTTATATTGCTTCCTGCTTATAACTAAAAAAAAAAAAACACCTTTTCCTTCCTTCTTTCTTTTCCTTTCTCCTTCCGCCAAGTAATCCATCCAATCCCTCTTTCTATTTCTCCAAGTCCATACGTCTCTTCTCCCTTTACCCCTCACTTCTCATCAATTCCGTTTGGCTGTGCTGATAGGAAAAGAAAATGGAAAAGTAATGTTCCGTTAAAGTTTGTTTGGTATGCTTCATACACTTTGCCATCAATTGAAGGGTATTATGAGAATAGGTTTCCACATTGTGCTTTGACACCAATAGGCGAGTGAAATAATGGTTCATTACACTAGCCATATAAAAAGCCTTTGCTATCTTCTTTCTTTTTTAATGAAAAGGATATTTTTGTTATTTTACTTCTTCGAAGTTCCCAATTTTTTGTACCATATTTTTCTTAAAAACCAAACCATTTGAAAGGTATTCCTAGGAGATAAAAATAATAATAATCATAAAATAATCTCTCTCTCTTTTTCATTAAAAACCTTATTTTTTTTAGCATTCTTTTTTTTTTTTTGTGTGGGGGAAAAGTACTATAATGTTAGTTATGGGTTTGCATTTATGAGTGTAGAGAGAATTATGAATGAGATAGAGTGGTTGTGGAAACAAGTGGTTGCTGCTGAATCATATATACGAATGGCACAGTTATGAATCTCGAGCTTAGCTCTTTATCTTCTGTCTCCCTCTTATTATCAACACGCTTACAGCTGTATTACAAAGCTACGACTCTTCAACCCCTTCTATTTTTTCATTAAAAAGTTCGTCACGTTAATACTCCTCGGGTCTTAAATATAAAACTTTTATACTAGTACATACTCCTCCGGTCTTTAATATAGGACCCAATTGTTGAGTTGGTTTTGGTCTTAAATATAAGATCTATTTATCATATTTTTTAATTTTCTCTAAATTACCCTTATAGATACTCCTTCAACCATAATCAAGTAGAAGAGGAAGATGGGGTATTAAGAAAGATGATTATGGTATTTTAAGAAAAAAGTGTCACATTTCTTATAATTAACTAACTTACCTAACTTCCTTAATCTAATCAAATTAGTTAAATGGGTCTTATATTAAGGACCGGAGGAGTATAAGAATATCATATTTAGAACTAGAGAAGTATTATATTTTTATTATAATCAATTTAAACACATAAATATGTTAATGTCGAGTTCGAGCTCAAGACTTCAAACATAACGTATAACAACTTGTTATTAAATATAATAACTTGTTTTTAAAGAAAATTGACTCATTAGAATTCAATTTTCCACTTATTATTTTTGTGGAAGTATGTGTGAGTAGTTCCTCCTATGTAGTTGGGAAGGTATGGCAATTAATTTTACCTTTCATATTTTGAGAAAAACAGATAATACTTCTTCTTTTTTTGGTTTAGATAAAAAGATCAATTATATAAAAACAAATACTACTTTTATCTTTATTATTTGGAGGAAAGCAATTCCCCTTCTACCTTATGTATTAAAAAACATTGGCTTATTGCTTTAAACTCGATCACAAATTTATAGCCTCAACTCCCACCAAATTATAGATGGGGAAAAAAGTCAATGTTGTCGAAAGTGAATTGAGCATTAAATTAGTTTTTCTTAATAAAAAGGCAAATGATATTAATAAAAAGATCAACACCACAAGTTCCCAACTAACAATGATCAGCAAGAAAATAGATATAAAAGATATAGGAAAATAGTTTAGAACTTTTAACATTTCGAGAAAATAAGTGTAAGAAAGAAATAATGTCGTCCATAATTATATTTCCTGATCCCGCTATTATACTTTTAAGATGAGCAAATTGCTTTATAACGACCATAATTGTGATTGGAGAAGTATAAAAGCAGGAAAAAAAAAAGAATTCACAATCTAGAAAGCATCTAGTACTTAACAATTTGCTTTAGTGAAAAAGATTGTTCTTCAAAATATAATGTGATGAATTAACATTCAAATTCTCTTTAAAAGAGGTGTCTACATTCAGTACCCAACAGTGTCTCGAATATAATCGAATAAAATTGTCTCCAATAAAATGATACATATGTTTAGCAAAAAATATTTTTTAAAATAATACCTAAGGAAAAAAAATGAAATTAAACATTAATTATTCATATATTTTTAAATAATACATCCGGTTACATCCAAACAAATATAATTCTTTTTAATCTCACGTATACCCGACTCAAATACTATTTATTGTCTATTACATCACCAAAATCATTAATTATGCTAGATCAATTATTCAACTAAACTAGCATAAGCTTTCGTAATTAACCAAAAATACTGATAAATCATGAAATATATATGCACTATTAAAGGAAAACCAACCAAAAAACAAATAAGAATACGAAATAACATAGTTTTGGCCTTTTGGTTTATTAATTTTGTTAACAAGAAAAAAGCGGTTATTATTATTTTATTTTATTTTTGGGAGAATTACAATGAGATTCTATGCAAGAAAAAATACAAAAAAAAATCCCAGAAATTGTTATTCTTCACTTTAAAACTTGTCATTGTAAGTTGCTCAAGTTGTTATTGGACTTTTTAGTAGTTATTTTTCTAATTTGGAACTTGATTATAATTCTCTTTTTTTATTTTTTCTGCGTGTAGACGGCGACAAGAAGTTCACGTGACTTTGTAAGTGGGAGAAGTGAGCAGGAAATGAAGTAGGAACCGACCGTATTGGGATTGATCCTTTGGTTAGAGAATCTTTCTGTCGTTTTGTATTTTGGTGAAAATCTCACTGTCGTTTTAAATTAGAAGGAACATAACAGGGTTGGGAGGGACTGCCAATCATCCCGTGTTTTGGAAGAAAACTGTTTTTCTTAGTGCTATTTTATCACTCGTTTTATTAAATTTTTGACACGAATATTATTTATTATTTTTTTAGAACTCTATATATCAAATATGAATAATAAAAATTGTTGAATTTTAAAATAGTGTTAATGATGCTTCAAATTTTTTTTAGCTCTATAAAACACAATAGAAATGATTTATAAATAAAACTAGAGGGATAATGTTTATTTTAATATATGTTTTCTTGATGTGAAAAAAATACAAATGAAGAAATTAAAGTAAAATTTATTTTAAATTTTTTTATATACATTTGTGTTTCTTACAGATATTATATGCATTTATGGTAACATTCAAAAATATTTATCTATTTATAAGTACATTTTTCATAAATTGAAACAAAATTTCTTTTACATCTCTGTATCCTATAAATACAGTAAAAGAAATAAAAAATTCATTGGATGGCGCGGAGCGCCAGTTGAAGTGAAGGACAAGGAGTGGGTCCCACTCTCTCCCCGAGAGCCTCCAACAGAGTCTTCACCTCGCAGTGTTTAAAAGCAGCTGCAAAGCACCTTCGTTGTAAGCAAAATTCATCTCTTTTCAAACTTGTCAAAATTAAAGCGCTCTTCTTTTCTCTGAAAAACCTCTCATTTTTTCTCTCTTCACTTTCCTTCTTCAGCTATCTCTTCTTCAATAACGTTTCACACTTGAAAAAGAGTAAATTAAGGAAAAGGCCATCCATCCAAGCATATAAAATAAAGTGCAAGGGAAAGGCCAGTGCTTTACCAAGCTGAGGGAGAAGAACATTACTTTTTTTTTACTGTTCATGGTACTCATGGGCTTCTTCAAGCTCACTATAATGTGGAATGTGCTGCTGGTTCTGGTTCTAGCAAGTTCACTTGTTGGTTCTGCTTCAGCTTCTGTGTCTTATGATCGCAAAGCCATCACTATCAATGGCCAAAGAAGGATTCTCCTCTCTGGATCCATTCATTACCCAAGAAGTACCCCCGAGGTATTCATTTCACTATTACTCTGAAATGTGCTTCGTCAATCTCTCTGCTTCTTCATCATTTCAAGCTCACCCATGGCTCCCTCTTTGTTTTTATCAAATGGGTAGCTAAAGTTTCTATCTTTTTTATCGGTTTCAGATGTGGCCGGATCTTATTCAGAAGGCCAAGGACGGTGGTTTGGATGTTATCCAGACTTACGTTTTCTGGAATGGTCATGAACCTTCACCGGGCAAAGTAATCAACGATTGCAACTACTTTTGCTTTTGCAGTTTTAACAGTGCATTTTTTATTTGGGTGGAATAGTAACAATAACTAATTTGTTTACTGCTTTTCCTTCTTTATTTTAGTATTACTTTGAAGGCAACTATGATCTGGTGAAGTTCATAAAGTTGGTGAAGGAGGCAGGCCTTTATGTTCATCTGAGGATTGGCCCTTATGTCTGTGCTGAGTGGAATTTTGGGTAATGAAATGGAAACTTTGATTTGCTTTTGTGACAAATTAAATTTTTTTTTTTTCATGTCTGAACCATATATATCTAAACACAATCAATTTGATCTGTTTACAGGGGTTTTCCTGTTTGGCTGAAGTACATTCCAGGTATCAACTTCAGAACAGACAATGGGCCTTTCAAGGTGAGACAACTCTCATCCCTTTACCTGTAGAATGGCCAAAACAAAATCTCTACCTTTTCCTCTTTGAGTAATCTGATTAGCTTCTAATGATTATTTTAAATTTTTATATTGCTATGGTGAAGTTCCAAATGCAAAAATTCACCAACAAAATCGTCAATATGATGAAAGCAGAAAGGTTATTCGAGTCGCAGGGCGGTCCTATAATTCTTTCCCAGGTAGACAAAACACCCTCTTTGCCTTTTGCTTAATCTAATAGCTTGTTTTAGAATATCTAGTCTCGTCCTTGAGAAGAAAAGAGAAAGGGTCCCCTGAGTTATATTTTCAAACATTTTTTGGTATACAGATTGAAAATGAATATGGACCTATGGAGTCTGAAATTGGTGCTCCTGGTAAAGCCTATACTCAATGGGCAGCTCATATGGCTGTAGGACTTGGTACGGGTGTTCCATGGGTCATGTGCAAGCAAGATGATGCTCCTGATCCTATTGTAAGTGCATCTCGGCTGTGTCTTTCTCGGAATTATTATCATTGTCATTATTATTTATTCTTTTTTCCTTCTCTTGACCAAAGAAATGTTTCATATGCATGCAAATTTTAATCACTGAGCTTCATACTTGAAGGTTGAAACTAAAACTCCCAATTTTTTAGCTTCTAATTTCACGGTAAATTTTGACAGATCAACAGTTGCAACGGCTTCTATTGTGATTATTTCTCTCCTAATAAGGCCTATAAACCAAAGATGTGGACAGAAGCTTGGACTGGCTGGTACAATAATTTGTTGCTTGTATTTGGCTCGTCATTTTTTTTCACTTCTGCAGTCTTACTGAGAACAAGAAACACAAAAACCAGAGAAGTAACCTAGAAGTTCCTTCCCTGAATGCAGGTATACTGAGTTTGGAGGTCCTGTTCCTCACCGACCAGCTGAAGACTTGGCGTTTTCAGTTGCAAGGTTTATACAGAAAGGGGGATCATTTGTAAACTATTACATGGTATCATCTTTGTCCCATGAACTCAATAAGCAACCACGTGATTTTGTTTTTTAAATTTATTTTTTATGACAGAACAAAATCCCTTTATTTTTTCATTTCAGTACCATGGAGGAACAAATTTTGGTCGAACTGCTGGTGGTCCATTCATTGCTACAAGCTATGATTATGACGCACCTATTGATGAATTTGGTATGCACAGCGATCTTATGTATGACCAATAAGCACTGATGTGTTTCGCTTTTAAAGCTTCCAATTCAGTAGTTACATCACTTGACGTTAACTGAAAATTGAAGCCTGTTTTTATTCAGTTTTATCAATTTTGTTGTGACCCTTGGGAATGAATAATGTTCTCTGTAATTCCACTTTAGTATGCCATGCTCCAAAATGTCGTTTTTTTGTGGGAGCAGAACCCATCTGTTGATGTGTGACAGTGAAAATATAATATTTGACTGGGAGACGACTTCCATCAGCCAGTATTTCGGTTTGTCTATTAGTGTAATATGTAAAATGAATACTGTTGACCATTCTGCTTGTTGAATATCTCACATATCTAGTTGATTTTATTCCTTGTCAGTGGTCCATTTAGTCTCTTATATTAATATATACCCAAAGAAAAAGTAAACTTATCGTCATGTAGAAGTAAGCTCATCTAGTTTCTCTCCTGTATAAATTTTGAGTAGCAACACTTCTTCTTCCTTTATGCAGGACTGCCTAGACAGCCAAAGTGGGGCCATCTGAAGGATTTACACAGAGCAATAAAACTCTGTGAACCTGCTTTGGTATCTGCAGATCCTACTGTATCACGGCTTGGAAACTATCAAGAGGTCTAATAACAAAGTTCACCCCCCCAAAAAAAAAAAAAAAATCAATCCTAAGAACTAATAAGTTTCTTTTAACTTTTTGTCCAGGCTCATGTCTTCAAATCAAAGTCAGGAGCTTGTGCTGCATTCCTTGCAAATTATAACCCAAGATCTTTTGCAACAGTGTCGTTTGGAAATATGCATTACAACCTACCCCCATGGTCTATAAGCATTCTTCCAGATTGCAAGAATACTGTCTATAACACTGCAAGGGTGAGAAAACAAATTAAATGGCTGTTTATTTCATATATTTAGCTGGGTCAATTATAACAGAGATTTTAGTCACAGACTAGATTGACCAACTGATCAAGTAAATAAAATATCTCTGTGCAGGTTGGGTCTCAGAGTGCACTGATGAAAATGACTCGTGTTCCTATGCATGGAGGACTTTCTTGGCAAGCATTCAATGAAGAGACAACCTCTACTGATGATAGCACCTTCACCACTTCTGGCCTTTTGGAGCAGATAAATACAACGAGAGATGCATCTGATTACCTGTGGTACTCCACAGAGTAAGAAACTCATAACTCTGCAACTAGCTTTCTCCATTTATTTTCCCTACTATCTTTGGCTAGACTCTTCATTGATAAAGCTGATTATTCATTCCTTGTTCAAATTTTAATACTCATTCCTTTTCTTTTCAGTGTTGTGATTAATTCCAATGAAGGCTTTTTGAAGAATGGAAAGGATCCTGTTCTTACAGTCTTGTCTGCTGGACATGCTTTGCATGTTTTTGTCAATGGTCAGCTGGCAGGTGAGCAGCATAGCCTTTTTATGCAGAATACCGACACATCCATTTTTTTATGAACAATCCCAAGAATTTAAAAAATTATTCCAATTCCATACCTTTTCTTTCCTAGTAAGATCCATTTTCCTTTTTTAAATCCAAGGTTTGTTTGTGGGGAAAGTCACTTGATGTATGCTTCAGGGGAATTGATAGAATTAGAAGGCATAATCGTTCAGTATCTGATCTGGTGATTTTTTACAAGCTTGATGGAAACCCTTAATTTAGCTTCGTTATCTTGCTTTTAACAACTCTACCACGCTGTTTTATATTGCAAGCTTATAATTTTTTGGCTGAGCATTTTACTCTTTTCTTATGGCAGGAACTTCATTCGGAAGTTTAGAATTCCCAAAGCTAACGTTTAGTCAAAGCGTGAAGTTAAGAGCTGGTGTTAACAAAATCTCCCTGCTAAGTGTTGCAGTTGGACTTCCGGTCTGTCTGTCTATCTCTCCCTTTCCTTCTCTCTCTCTCTCTCTCTCTCTCTCTCTCCACACACACACACACACACACACCCCATGCATTGAAGAATATATCCTTTCCCTATTTTGATTTTCCAGCAATAAAGCTGAGTTATGAACTTGACTAAATAACCCTGTCCTGATTTTTGTTGACATACAGAACGTTGGTCCACATTTTGAACGATGGAATGCTGGCGTTCTTGGCCCAATTTCATTAGACGGTCTCAATGAGGGAAAAGGGGACTTGTCATGGCAGAAATGGTCCTACAAGGTTCTTTTTTTGAAACGTTTGTGTGCTTCCTGTATCTTCTGTTGCTGGATTTTCCTTAAGATTCACTGGAGGTTATGCTTCTTTCAGGTTGGCCTTAAAGGTGAAGATATGGGTCTTCATTCTCTCAGTGGTAGTCCATCAATTGAGTGGACTCAGGGATATTGGGTTGCAAGAAGACAGCCATTGACTTGGTTCAAAGTGAGGACCACAAAGACTCTATCTTTGGTTTTGCTTAAAAACATGATTATACTGACCTTTTCATAACTTCTTAACATCCACTCTTTAATTGCATTACTAGTAATCATCATTAATAATACTAAAAGTAGTGACATAACTTAACATCCTTTTAATATTATTACAGACAACTTTTGATGCCCCGCGTGGAGTTGCGCCGCTGGCTTTAGACATGGGCAGCATGGGCAAAGGTCAAATTTGGATAAATGGACAGAGCCTTGGTCGCTACTGGCCTGCCTACAAAGCCTCTGGAACTTGTGGTGACTGTGATTATGCTGGAACTTATAGTGAGAAGAAATGCAGTAGCAACTGTGGCGAGGCTTCTCAAAGATGGTGAGAAATAAGTAACTTTCGCTGAAGTCAAATTGAATGTGTTGGATCTTATTGTTCAAAAGATTTTAACTTAGTCCCTATAGTTCTACAAATCTCAGTCTCTGCTGTGAATATAAAAACGTCATGAAACTTTAAGGACAAAATCAGTAATTTATCTTTTTCTTTCTTTTCTTTTTTTGGTTCAAAAAACAGAAAAAAAGGAAATGCTGGTGAGGAGCTATTAGCAAACTTACTAGTGATTTATGATTTCAGGTATCATGTTCCTCAATCATGGCTGAAGCCAACTGGAAACTTACTCGTTGTGTTTGAAGAAATGGGTGGGGACCCCAATGGAATATTTTTGGCTAGAAGGGATATAGATAGAGCATGTGCTGCTATATATGAGTGGCAACCAAACCTCATAAGTTATCAGATGCAAACTTCTGGTAAATCTAGCAAACCAGTGAGACCAAAAGCTCATTTGTCATGTGGCCCGGGCCAGAAAATCTCCTCCATCAAATTTGCTAGCTTCGGCACTCCAATAGGGTCCTGTGGAAACTTCCGTGAAGGAGGCTGCCATGCGCACAAGTCATACGATGCCTTTCAAAAGGTATTAATTCTTCTTCATTCTGTCGTTTATTGTCTGTGCTTTCAATTTCCACTTATTTGAAAATTTCTTTCCATGAAAGTATCATTTTTTCAACCCCTACTGTTACAAAGAAGCACTTAGTATTTGGCCAAACAGATAAAACAGTGCCTAAGAAACACAAATTTCAAGGCTTTGTTTACAAAATCTTATTACTTCAATTCCGTAGGCCATGTGATCCTTTTAGTTTACTGCTTCTTTTGGCTTCTTCTAAGTTCCTACTTGGATCACTATTCAATATTGAGTTTGCTGTTTCAGAATTGTGTTGGGCAGAACTCATGCACAGTGGCCGTGTCTCCTGAAAATTTTGGAGGAGACCCATGTCCAAACGTCATGAAGAAACTCTCAGTGGAGGCCATCTGTACCTGATGAAGATGATGATTATTATTCCCAGAAAACCAAAATGGGGATAAAGTTACCAGGGTGATCTTCACTATTGTGTTTTTTTTTTTTTTCCTTCTTTCCCCCACCGTGCATAGATCTTTTAGTGATCAACCAAGTCTACCACTACAATACAAGATAGCCCTCAAGCATTGATTTGCTTTGGCTCTTTACCAAGGTGAAGTTGCAGAAGAAACACAACACTCCTTGGTTAAAAGTCTGTAGGGAGATTGCTGATAAGATGATTGTGGATTTCTGTGAATAGAGTATTGGTATTCTATCTTCTGCCTAATTCAAAAGGTTAAGAAGTAAAACTGAAGAATCATTGCTGCTAGATGCACATTGAGACGATGGTAATTGAGTCCATGTGCAAAAAAAATGTTTCCTGCTGTTGTTTCAGTGTTGAAGAAGCCTCTTGCTTCCTGTAGTATTATTTTTAATTCCCTCTTGTAATCTTCTGAGAGGCAATTTTAGTTGCTTCTTTCTTTCTTGTATGAAACGTCCCAAGCCAATAAGATCTGGTACATCATTTTGATGTGGTTGTTGAATTCAATTATTGCCTTTTGACATTAGCATCATCTTACACTTAACTCACGCCTAGCCTATATATAAAAGAATTCATGAAGGAATCAATATTTTACAATAAAATCAATGGGAAAGGTATGGCAATAACGTGCATATATAAATAATGATGAGCCAAAAAAGGGTTATCTTGGTTAGTCTTGACTTGAGAATTCGGCAACCTGCTACATCAGTAACATCAAGGCCAATGAGAAGTATATAGACGTGTGTGTGTGTGTGTGTAGAGAGGGAGAGAGATAAACAGAGATAAGTAAGAGTAGCTGTTAGGTTGTAGGTCAATTTAGGCTAAGTAAACGAAATCACTATCAGCCATGTTGCTTGCTAATCATGATATGGTACTGATTTTGCTCAAGTACAAGCTTTTAATGATTCGGAGACCTGAACGCTTGTGACCCTGCGTGTCATGAATTTTTTTTTCTGGGGATGAAACACATGACGCGCGTACACATGTAGTTCAGATTGTTTCATGCTTCAACTTTTGGAGGTGTTTGGATAGAAACCAAATTATGGTTTCAGAAATATTTTTACGATTTATGAAATAAATATATAGAAGAATTTGTTTCGTTTTACGAAAAAGTGTTTTTGAAACTATAGTTTGGCGGTTGCCAAACACTCTCTTTGCCTTCTTGCTTCATCAGTAGATATGGAAATCTGGACAACCTAGCTAGATTTCATGTGTAATCTTTTTAAAGATTTTTATTTTATTTTTATTTCTTAAAAATAATATACAAAAGAAAATAATTTTCTCCCTATATATCTTAACAATTCAAAGAGATTGTTGACTGTATTTAACATATGAAATAAAGTAATGAATAAACATGTATAATCACAAATTATTTGTATATTTATTTACCATCATTGATTTTACATAATCATATTTTCTGCCAAAGAATATCCACATGTAATTAATGTGATAATTATTAAATTTAATAAGGAAACAAACAAAATTATGTTTTGTAATAAAATATTAGACAAAAAAAAAGGAAAGGATGTCCATTCATATTATTCATTCTCATCTGAACTCACTATAAAACAAAGACACATTCCTTCACATGAAGTACAACCAAATCGAATCTAAGCGAGACGGTGAAGCACCATCCGTTCAACTGTTCAATTCCCTCTGAAAATCGGCAAGATATTTTTCAGACAAAAATGATTGATTTTTGTTGAACAAAAGAAGGGTTATAATTATCATCTTGGTTTTTTTAAAAAAAGAAAAAAAAGGTTCCTATTTCTAATCTAAAAAAGATATGGCCCACCATCATCACTTTAGCCCCAAACTGAAGGAAACAGATCAAAAATTGAACCTTCAAAGCGGCTAAACTCGCTGCGGAATTTCCATTGCTTTGCTTTCACAATTCTTCTTTCCCTTTCCCCCCCTCTCTCAATGACACGCTTTTTCTTCTTCTTCTTCTTCAACATCTTCCATGGCCGCTTCTTTACCTTCCTCACATATCTTCCGTCTCTTTCATTCTAAACAATCAATCATTCCTCCGTATCATCATCATCATCGCCAAATGCACGATCCCTTTTTCTGTGTCGCCCTTCTCATCTTCTCCGCTTCTCTTCTCTCTTTTATCTTTACCGCTTTCTCTGTTTATAAGAAGCTCTCCGGACCGGAACGAAAGGGGGCGGCCCGGAATCCGGATACGAACTCCGACCCGACGTCGACTGTGGAGCATTCTGTGTCGGAGGCTGGGGACAGAGTTCGTCAACCCAACGAAATCGACCCGAACCATTCGCTCTTGCTCGAGGTGTTGCCATCCGATTCTACGAAATGGACCAGTGTGCTCGACGAGAAAGGTGGCGATGACCCAAATCGAGACTCTACGGATGAGGGCCAGACGGGGAAGAAGAAGAAGAGGAAGGCGAAGAAGAAGAAAGCGAATTCTTCGGTTGAAGATGGAGGCGAAGGGTTGCGAGCGAGTTCGGATTCGGATTCCGGGCTTCGGCTGGAATCTGTTTGCTTGTACCCGTTCACCTCTTCTAGTAGCCCTATGCAGAGGAAGATCAAACAACAGTATGATGAGCTTGTCAAGTGCCACGAGGCCAAGAAGTTGACATTACAACAGGTTATACCCAGTCCGATGATTGTTTTAGTGTTCATCTAACTTTATGTGTTTGTATTAAAAGCCATTGTTTTGATCTTGACTTAAAAAGAAGTATCTTTTGTCTAGGAATCCATTTCTGGTTTTGGAAGCGGGTAATTTGTTGATAGATGCAATTATGCAGCCTACAAATGCTTGCTTTAATGTTTTTACGACTTTTTGTTTCCATATCTGCAATGCGGAGTTGAATTGCCTTCTAGGTTTTACCAGTGAATCACAATATCTATTTAACCTTGGTGGTCCAGCTTATTATGCCGTTGGGCTGATTCCAAAAGTGAAGCAATCCAATGATATTGTCCTAATATCAACTTGAGTTGCTTGATTAGGTCGGTCTGTGTAACATTTTTTTAGCTTGTATAATATAGAATTATGAGCTTCGTATTGGGTGATGCGGGTGGGGTGACCTATCACCTGTTTGAAATTTTGCAGAAGCAGTTTCTGAATTTGGATGAGTAGGTTTGGGGAGTACATGGTCAGGATCTTCGGAGGTATGCTATAAATATAGCGCAAATGTATAGAAATAAAATATGCATGATTAATGTTTGGTAACATTACCTAATTTTATATTAGAGGGAGTAATAGATAATTGTTTAGATTGCCAGAGAGAGCTGTTTTGGTATAAATATGCTCTTTTATGTAAGGTTGTGCAAGGAAAACAAAAAATATTTTTCGTGTGTAGTGAAAAGCAGAAAGACAAACTAGGCTATGATCTGTTTCAGTCAGAAAAAACATGACAAAGTATTCTGTGTTGCGAACTGCATCCTCTATAAAATCTAGGTTAGCCTCAAAACATGATTGAGATGCTAAGCATAGCCAGAGTTGCAAAACGTGCCATGTGTTTGAGGCAAATCAGAAGTTTCTATATTGCTTTAAAATAGATGAAATGAATCATGATCATTTTCTAGAACAATTTTGTTTTAAGATATAAACCAAAACCTTCATTCAAAACTCTAAGTACAACTACAAGGAAACGTGCAAGATTATCTTTGAGCGTAACCCACCTCTAGACTACTAGATGGATTATGGTAGAAAAAATCATCCTCTATAATACGAGCTACCTAGCTGAAAAGTGAGCATTCTCATTCTACTCTCTATATACAAAATTAAGGTTTATAAACCAATTTCTACACAGCATCTTCCTAGTTTCAACAATAACCTCATGAAAAGGGTGGTGACCATGAAGGTCTCTTGTGATTCTATTGATTGCTTCAACGCAAGGATCCTGGTCTTTCAAATGAAAATGCCTAGAGCTGTCAAAAAATGAACTGTAATTTGATCAGACTTTTAAATTTTGGTTATTTCAAGGAGCAAATTTAGCAATGAAGCATGTTCTGCCAGAAAATGAAAGATTTTCCTGTCACTTTTTATTTTCAAAATATGGATTATTTCAAGATCAGATGCTGGCAGCAATTGTATTTGAATATAACCACCTTACAAGTTAAATAACCTGCTCGTTTGTGATGCAGGTTGTACAGTTTGCTAATAGTTTGGTTGATGCTAGGAATGAGCTACAGCACAAGTACGTCTACTTATTCTAAAAATGCTTCTTTTGTAGAATTCTGTGTATTTCATTTGTCCTCTTGAAAAATTATTCAAAGATGTTATATCATAGTGTTCTTCCTAGTTGATAGAATACAATGACATTGTACATTCCCTGAAGTCGATCCCACTAGCTGATCCCACCTAGCGGAGAAAACCGGATAAGGCTTCTTCTTCTTTGTTGTTGTAGTTGGCACACTTGCAACCACAGGGAACTCAGTAACCTGAATGTGGTTATATATGTATTCAGTCTTTATGATAGGTTAAATTTTAGTATAATTAATTTGCTGTGTTTGTGACTTTCGCTTATTATTTGAAGCATCTGACCTGTATTGTATGGAAATGTATTCTCGTGAAATTTGCATCCACAATTCGAATTGAAATTCGGTTTAGGAGTGCATTCAAATTCTTATCAAATGAAAAAACATTTTAATTTCCCCTGTTATTCTGATTGCTTTTTTATCTTACCATGATAGGGCTGGTACAATCCAACGTAAGTTTGTTATCACAAAGGCACTACTATTTAAGGCAGACAGGTCTTCTTTTGACCGCCTTCGTCAACAGGTTTGTTAGTTTGCAAGATCTTTCAAAGTAAAAGTTTCCGTCATCTTGAGGATGCAGTCACTTCCATTGTGTAACCAACTTTGTAATATTTTAGATATACAAGCTGGAACTAGAACAAAAGCGACTAGAGGAGGATGCTTTTGTTTACAACTGGCTTCAAGAACAGCTTAAACTGTCACCTGCTTACAAGAAGGTATAGCCCTGTAGTCTTCAACTTCTCTATTCCACTGTCGTTGCTAATTGAGGAAGAATTTTTGTAAGGAGATGGGTAAAGCCTCCTCTCTAAAGGCGTTCTTCTAAACCTTGTCGCAAACAATGCTGATTCTGCAATCCTCTCTGCCTTTACAGATGCTTGAAATTGGAACTTGCATGGAGAAGGAAAAATGCTGTGAACCTGGGGAGAACGAAGAAAATGAGTTTGCTGACATTTCATTTGAAGAATTATTAGCGCAAGAAAAAAAGGATTCATTTTGGTTAGTTGATTTCCTATATCAACCTTTTTTATACCAACCTTTTTATACTTTGGAAGGTTTGGTGTCTCCATTCTGTTTCTATCCTTAAAATCAGTTGCTCACCTATAATTCCTCTTTCCATACCTGTGTAGGCAAAAAGCTGCAAAGTCCAGGCAATGCTCGAGCTCATGAATGACAGTGCTAGGTTGGCTGACTGTAACCGTTGTTACTTTAACATGTGTACATTCAAATCCCACGTTTTTAATCTTGTACTGTCACAGAAACGTTCATTTTGGTTCTGTTTTTGTGGAATAGTTAGATGAAACAAGAATCTCTGAATTTCCTATCGGTGCTTAGAAGGTAGAATATAGAATGGAATGGAATGGAATGAAATCAAATGGAAAAAATTATGAACTAAAATTATCTATTCTCAAAAGTAGCAAGTGAAAGAATTATTGTAAAATAGCAAGAATATACTGGATATTATATATCTTGATTAATATGCGAGGGAAAGAAAATACCTTCCTCAAGACGATGTTCTTCTCTGGTTGCAAAGCAGGGGAAACCTTTTTTTTTTTTTTTTTTAATGCCACTGCAAGATGAGAGCTTCCTAAGTACATTATGGAGCATCTAGAATGCTTGATATTGGGTTGAAAAACTTATTAAAAGAATGTTTAGTATGATGAATTGTTTGTTAATTGGGATTGAGTAAATCTATATAGATGGCGTTGGGGAATATGATATTTTAGTGGGTTTGCCTAGTCTTAAATAACAAGTAAATTCTTATATTAAATAAGTTTTCTCAATCTTAATTATTACATTTTTAATACTTTATACTACCTCTGATTCTTAATATAATATCCTGTTTGATTTTTATGTTGGTCTTAAATATAAGGTTTTAATTCACTTTCTCTCTTATATTTTTATATATATTTTTTAAAGTAGTCTTTTCAATAATAAGAGTTCTAGTCAATACACTTGATTAATAAGAATATTTTAGAAAAGACAACACCTATTTAGGACAAATAACTAACTTAACTTGCTTCTTTAATCTTTTCAAATTAGTCAACTGGCTCTTATAATTAAGACCGGAGGTAGTATCAAACAAGACTTATAAGCGTGTCTATTGTGGGTCATACCATTACATTAAGAAAATTACGTATTTAAATTTGGACTTATTTATTTGCTCAATTGGTTCATGTCATTATAAACCAATCCACCATGGAAAATCCTTATAGCTCCCAAAAGTGTAATTTCCCAGTAGTTATAAACAAGGGTGCCAACTTGCCATGTGTTCGGCTAAGGGGTTTTGGACTGTGGGCTAGTTTTACAATGAGTTAATAATAAGAGCCCGTTTGGTAGACTGAAAATTTGGAGAAGGAAAAGAAAAATCTTATTTTCCACGTTAGGCAGCACATTTTCTGGGAAACCAATTGCTGGCGGTGCTGGATTTTTCCTTATACTCCTCTTGATCCTATTTATAAAGTACTTTCAATATATTTCACACAGACAAGAAAAAAACCTTAAAATGTATTAACTCTTCATTAAAATATAATAAATTTTTAACTTTACTCATATTTAATATATATCTTTTAAAAAAGATAACTACTTATATTATAATAAATGAAAGACAAAATAATATATTCATACTGAAAATTTAATAAAATGATTTATAAATAGGATAAAAATCTTTCTCTTTCGGTCTTATAAATCGGATCAAAAGAGTATATGGGAAGCGCTCTTCCCACCCTTTTTGGTGGGAGCCGATTTTCAGTTCCAGGCGGGAAAATCCAAAAGACAGATATGCCCATAAAAATAATTCATTATTGTCCCGCCTTTAATTTTCTTCTCGTAGTAGGCTATCTTGTTTGATGAAATGAGGAGCTGAACTATCTTGTTTCCATGAAAAGCTGCAAAGCACAAACTTCTCATCGAAGAGACTCAAAGAAGAGCTTGACACCTCCCCGAATAACCTGCACCAATGACAATGAAGAAAGCGGTGAAGAAAATTTGCTCCTAGTCTTCATGCTCATTCGGCCTCCATAATCATGCTTTTTGTGTTCAGAAAATATTTCTTTAAAGTGTCCCTTTGATTTAAAAACTTTTAGAATTCCATCATATCTTTTTATCCTATGCAGGCGTTGGCCAACTAATGAATGATCTTTGTCGGTGACATGTTAACTAAAAAAAGATAAAAGAAAAACAAAGCACAACAGGAAGAAACCTAACGTAAGAATCATACTTTCACCATGATCAGCAGCCACAACATCTATGTTACTTTCCCCACTCTCATCCACATGATCTGTGAAGTCCAGTTTTGTTTCAGGTGATTCATCCGACACCCTATTTTTCTTTGCCATTTTTTTCTTTGGCTCTACCTTTGAGGCTTTGGTAACATTATCTGTCTTCTTTCCTCCTTTTGTTTTAAGCTTCTGAAGCCTATTTACATCAAAAGCTCCAAGATTGAAACTTGCATTCTCTTTTTCGTTAGTGCTACCATCTAAGTTAGATTCTTTACTAGCAACAATATGGTCATTGGATTTCCCATTCTCCATCTCATGTCCTTCGATATTATCACCATCCCCACCATCACTTTTTTTCTTATTTCTTCCTTCAGGCCCATTCTTTTTGTCCCTGACCTTGCTTCTTGCTGTTAACTAAAGCCCTGCCACTAGGATTTAATTTCTTCAAATCCTCAGCCCGAGCCTCAGCCTCCACCTTTAACTGTCTGAAAGTTTCATCAAGATC
The DNA here is from genome assembly GCF_004799145.2 of Neltuma alba. Lineage (NCBI taxonomy): Eukaryota > Viridiplantae > Streptophyta > Magnoliopsida > Fabales > Fabaceae > Neltuma > Neltuma alba. The sequence continues at coordinate 54,888 of NW_021634138.1, read as the reverse complement.
ATGATACACTGTCCTTTTCGGATCATAAATCTCTGAAAACTCACGTTTCACCATAGCAAGCAGATCTTCCACGTACAACAGATGAAGGATCCGTTGATACACAGCCACAGACACAAGGCCAAGCTCATTATGGAAGGTCCATTTGAGGGTGTAAGCTGCACCAGGGGCGTCATAATTATACGATGCAGCACCAGATCGTTCCTCCAAAAGACAAGATCGGATCAATATCAATCGGAGATCCTTTAAGAGAATTTCCAAGCTCTTTACAAGTCCAGAGGATCAATCCTCCTCTTGTAAATATGAGTAACTGCTCTAACATCTTCAATCACCTTCAAATACCCTGCAAAAAAATTTCAGTAATTCCCATAATGCAAAAACCAAGAATCTACAAAAAACCATAACATGAATTGATTTCATTCAAACAAAACAGTACTCGAACTTAAAAAAAAAAAATCCCCACTCTAAATCTTTGAACTAGACATATCTCAAGACAGAATTATATTCAATCACAGAAAAGTAGAAAAATTTTCCAAGGTTGAGTTGATTAGGAAGGGAAAGATAATAGAAGAATTTGATCTTGAGACGCATTGTTTCTTTCATACAGATAACAAGGAACATGTAAATAATTAAAGAGAAAATTCGCCCACCATTTCTTGGGGCTCAGAGAGCAACCTAAGAAGAAATATAAAATGGAAATATAAAATGTAATGTCATGTAAAAGTATACTCGGTATGTAATAAAATATAAAAAGACCATAACACCCCTCTAAAAAAAGCTATCAAATCAGGTGATTGTTAAAATAAATCTATCTCTCTCTCTCTCACGCGCGCACACACACTCTCATTATTCTTCTTCATTCTTCATACCACCCACGTCCTCTTCATTTGCTGCTGCTACCATAACCTCTATCTATCCCTCCCTCCCTCCCTCTTTCAATTCTTCTTCCAGCTACTGCACCAAAACTAATAGCTAACCATACCTTTTGTGATGCTAATTTATACTTATATAAAGCAAAATGAGATAACAATACCATTTTCGGTATTCATTTCTATCAGAAAACCCAACAATTCCACCATACAAGAAACTGGACTATACTAGTATGATCATGACCACAAACGATGACCCATCAACTTCTATAAATGCATATAGCAATGAAACTTGATTGCTCCTGACCAGATTGGATAATGTAAATTTCAAATAGTTAAAAATCCACATAACCATGAAACACGATAAAAGACCTTCATGTGATTATATTCACAGCAAAACAGCAAATATAATCAATGGAGTGAAACAAAAAGATCAGGGAAGACGAGAAAGATATCTAGTCCAGGTCTCATGAGTATGAAAGAACATGAAGGTCAGGCTTTTTCATCATCAATTTCACACAAATAGTCCGCCGCTTCGCACAACAAACTAGAAAGATAAGCAGTCCAAGTACTCCTCTAGATGAAGATTACGGTTGGGTTACTGTTCCAGACTAAAGTTGATTAACATTTGATAACCACGCCGGACTTGGAGAACCGCTTGTCCTTAGTTACCCCATCAAAAACAGAATTAGATTCAATTACAGAAAAATTTAAAATAAGGAGATGATGATGAAGGACGGGTCGGTTAAGTAGGGAAAGGCAGACGAACTTGGTATCGAGAGGGGTTATTTCATGCAGAGAAAGGAAGATCAAAACAATAGAGGAGAAAAAGGTACCATCGATTTGTTGGAGCTCAGACAGGGACAAATAAAACGGAAAATAAAATCCAGCTAAAGCAGACGAATGACGGCTATATATACACGCACGCGCGCACGCACGGATATGTATAAAATCTGCCAACAGAGAAAGGTGCTTTGGGAGCCAATCAAAAGCTCAAAAAAAAAAAAAAAAAGGAGAATGAGAGCAAGGTCCAAAAAGTAATTATCAAATTTTTTAATAACAACTTAAACAGTTTATAATCATAAAATTTAAAATATAAAATAATAATTTTTGAGATTTATTTTATAATTATTTTTTTGAGACTCGATTATAATTCTCTAAAAAAAATCAAATATGTATGGATGCTAAAAAAATTACAAGAAAAAAATGTACAGTTATACTTATAAGGAGAATTGTTTTGTTGCCCTAAAAAAAACATAGTTACTGAAAAAAAATTAATAAAAACAGCTGTTTGTAATGACAAGTTTAAGTAAAAATAATTATTCTCTTGATATTGAGATTTATTCATAATTATTTTCTTTTTTTATATCTCATTATAATTCTCCCTTATTATAATTTATAAATATCATTATGGTAGGGATGTCTATAACCCTAAAAAAATTTGTGACGATGGTCTTGAAAGTTATGGAGGAAAAAAAAATATCATGAACTCAACAAATTATTTTTAAAAGTTTATTTATAAAATCTCATAATCTCCTAAATCGTTTTTTTCAGAGAACTTTTTGTAATGAATATATCTTTTCTTGATTCACTCACTCATTATAATCTCTCTAAAAGATTCGAACCAATAACCTCACATTTAAAACCTATAACTATAATTAATATGTAAAACCTTTAAGATTTATATACTACTTCTGGTTCTTATTATAAAACCTCGTTCATATAGTCTACAAATAAGATTTTATAATTATGACTGGAAGTTGTATTATGCAATTATATAAGTTAATTCTTCTTTTTACATTGTAGCTCTTGCTTTTATAACTAAAGACTATGAATTATATCTTTTATACAATTATAAATAAACAAGAATTCTGAGAATTAAAGCGGGGAGAGGGGGAGAGAGAGAGAATTCACCTCATTCTCTCCCCATACTTCTTTCTTGCTTTCATTACATTTCTATCGTGCTTTCATATCTTATTCATCTTTTCCTTTGGTTTCATAACATACGTTGAAAAAGAAAGACGGGAAATGAAAATCTGTGCAAAGAAGGGTTCCTCTTTCCCCTCCCCGTATTGGGCGTGGACGGTTTGATAGAAACCAAGTGAAGAAAAATAAAAATAAGTTGCCAAGTGTCAAAACAGAAAGTAGCCATAGAACGGTTTCTTTGTTTGTTTATGTGTTTTTTTTATTTTTTGATATATGAGGAAAGCCAATAAAAGACTACATTTCAATTAGAACAGACAGTGTCGTTTAGAACAGCATAATATTTCTCATATTTACTTAAACACTTACATCCTTTATACTTATATGTAATAATTTGCACAGATAAAAAAATAGTTAAAATTAGTTAAAAATAATATTTTGAGATTAATTTTCAAGGATGCAGAATTTGTTATGGTTAGATTTTAAAAAAAAATAATGATTAAATTACATTTTTTTTATATCAATATTCCAATAAGATCATTGACGACTTGTGTTTTGTATTTGGTTTGTAAATGAAGTGCACAACCAAACAGGACATAAAGTCAACACAAGACACATTGGTACAATAGTGAACTCTCATGTCTACACTTGTGCACAACATTAACTACTGCCATATAAGTTCTTGATTTGCCTTGTACAAGGCAGATTAATATCACAATATGTTTGCATACACAGTGATTAACAAAATAGCAGCATTAACTACATTATGAACAACTAACGCTTTTTCTTCGGCACAACAAGAGAAGGCTTTTAGACCAAAGATTCAAAACTATCAACCAAATGAAATGTTCACCATTTGACAAGGATTACGGAAGCTAGAAAACACTTCGATGAATGAACGAGAAAGTCGATGTCTACCGTCTTCTTCCCCCTCCCCCCCAACAAAAAAAAACACTATGTTACAACCTTCAGTGAATTCCTGAAACTACATCAAAGTTAGAGAATTTCCAGACATGTCATGTGTTGTTGCATCCCATAATATGGGATCTGTACTTATCCAGCTCAGCCAAAACCTCATCTTCTGGTCGATAAATCAGATCAATCATCCTCCATATCTGCATCACAATATGGACTTCATTTAAAATATCTCCAAATATTTTGTCGATTTTCAATGTAAATGGATAGAGGAAGCAAGAAATTCAGCAATTCATGGAGAGTTAGCAGAAGCGTGTAATGCAAAAAATTCCCTTACCTGAAGGGTACCACCACCTCCAGTACTTCCACAATCATCAGAGACACTAACAATGGTCCACGGGTCAGAAGCATTCCAGTTGAAGTCAACAACCTTGTCCCTGAATGAATAAGCAAATGTTAACGGCTTTGCGTTTTACTTATTAACCAAAAAAAGAATATTATAAGCCGAAAGATTATTGCCAGATCCCCAGAATGCCAGCCCTATATCAAAATAGTACTAGTGACTTGATACGCATTAACACGCATGCAAATATGTGCATGCGTGTGTTAATTTTTAATTTGATTTCAGCTAGGTCCAACCAAAGTCCTTTTGGGTGGGGAGTATTGGCCTCTAGAATGCCAGATTGGGGTGGAGGCAGATAATCTTTCCTCATTTTCAGTTTCTGTTTCAGTGTGCTTCCTTTTGAATCATCTGTGTATGCTTTGTGTGAGTTTTCTCACATTGTAACTCTTTCGTTTCGTTTAAGGGGAAGTGTATTCGATTAATATAAATCAGTGTCAGTTTACTGTTATTCTGCTTTGGGCTCTATCAAGTTCCACCTCAACTGGCTAAGGAATAAAGACGAAATTTCCAATTGTTGTCTTTCTTAGATGGCCCAAATGACATTTAGAATGTATCAACACATATAAAGTTCATACCTATGCCCAGCATGTCGAAAGAATAAACCAGGAGGGGCGTCGGGTACTTTTGGACCAGCAGAATCTGACTTTTTACCAACCTAAGCAAATAAAGATCAGTGTTACACCACCCAAAAAAAAAGAAAAAAGAAGAAGACTAAAAACATTAATAATGAATTTGATGTAGGAAAATTAAAATGCCTTTGTGTGTAGGTAAGATACACTCTTTCACACGTGGAGGCTCTTCCATTCAGCATTTAAGGGTTTAGTTTATACCAACCACATATTCAAGGTTGTAATGTCCATTCCATCCTAAAGACTCATTACATAAAATGCTTGTGAATGCAAAAAATTTCAGTAACATTAGCACTTGAAGGATATTCTTAATTTATTGGCCTGAACAGCAACGTAACATCCAAGCCCCCGAACTAGATTAAATTAATTCAAAATGCAATGTGCATTTCATGATGAACAACAAGGTAGTGAAGGACAAAATGAAGCAACCCTATGAGTTAATTTGAAGTATTCAGACCTTCTCATGATCCCATATGTTTACAATGCCATCTTCAGCAGCACTTCCAAATACAGATGACTTGTCAGGACACCACTGAAACAGATGAATAATTATAGAGTAACAATTACAACCATATTCCCAAAACTGTCATGCATTTCAATAGACCAAAAGGGAAGAAGAAAGGGAAAAAAAACGACATGCGTTTGAAAGCAGCAACTTAATTGAAATCAATAAGGCACTGTCCCAGTAGTCACCTGCACACAGAGGACAGCTGCATCATGACCCTCAAATTTATAAACTGGAGACCCAGCTGCACCGTTAGTAAATTTCCGACGATCAAACATATGAACTGTATTATCAGCCGAACTGAAGTGAAAAGAACCAAAAATCAGACAGAGGATCCATAGTCCTATGAAGTGCTTTGGCATTCGAACAGGATAAGCAATCCAACTACAAATTATGTGCATGAAGAACTAAAAGAGATAGTCCAAGAATAACACATAAGATCATAATTTTGACTATGGAACTGTAAGATAAAATCATTTAATAGGAGGCAGGAATACCCAGTCAGAATAAAATTGATATCATGAGGACTCCAGTCAACACAATGAAGATCTCCATTATGCGCCTTCTCAACCTGCTCAAAACATAACCATAAAATAGGAAAAAGGACACGAGAAAAAAATGAAAAAGTAATAACATATTCATATTTAAATTATTATTTTTCTTAAAAAGAGTTGAAAGGACAAATTACCAAATAAGCAAGACAACAAAACTTGAGTTGGCTGTGAATTTAAAACTACAAAAAGCAGCATGACAGGTAGGCCATCTGATGACATTGTGCACTTTTTCTTACAGGGAATATTAAGATAGATAAATTTCTTGCATCTGTAGCTCAAGGAACATATATTTAAAAAAAGGGGAAAAAAAATTAAAGTCTCCGTACTTTGAATATGAAAACGAAACTGCAATTTCAGTTGAATCAGCAATTACCACAAAAATTTCTGAGGCCGCCAAGTTCTAAATGCAGCCCATCAAAAAATGAACAAAATAAATGCAGTAAAACAGCTAACAGATATAGAGATTAAATCAGTTCTTTCCACACCACCTTGACTAATATTAGCTTGTTGGCATGTTATGCTTCTAAACTTCTACTCATTAATAATAATACTGTTAATAAAAAAAATAATATTTAGAAGAATAGATGAAAATATACTTTAAATGCTGGAGTGGATCCCAATCGTGCATCCCAGAGTATGAGGCAAGAATCATCACCAACACTACAGAACTCGTGCACACTTCAATTCATACAGAAAATTGTGGAAGAAATCAGAAAACAGCAAAATGGAAACACGATGAATTAATCAACAATGAATAACAAAATTAAACAATGACGAACTCAGTAAGTCTGGTCCCCTTAAACACTGAATGGCAACTGAGTGGGAATTTGGAATTTTGACATTACAGTCCATTTTCTGATCTATTTGGAAATAAATTACTACTTTAATTAAATGGGGATTTTGAATAACACAATAAATTCTAACGTCAATTATATTAAAACTCCATTTAGCAACCAAAATTACTTGCAGAAAGTGTGATTAAGTGCAAATGATTGCTGTGGATAATAATTTTTTAGCTACACATAATTGGCACATACAGCTCGGTAAAGAAAGAGGAATTACCTTGACGGGCAAAATTGTACATCCTCTACAGTTTCCTTGTGTCCCTTGTATATGCCCCGTGGCCCAATACAAGGGCCTTCTATTGTTTTCTCACCATTCCCTCCAGCCTTAGTGCCTTGTTTAGCATTAGACGCCGCTTCAGCAGCTAAACTTGCAACATGGTCATGAATGCTCCATAAGATCACACACTTGTCCTTCCCTGTCACCCAAAGTTCTCACAAGGTAAACAAAATGCAATGACAGTATACAAGATACATTGTCCAGAAAGAGAAGAAAGTTATATTCATCAGCCATATAGGCATAGTATGTTGTATCTAAAGGAGCTTTATAATGCCTTCAACCCCTTTTGTTTTTGGGTTAAAATGAAGTTCTTTTTGTAAAAAGGCCTCTAACCATCATTTCAACTATTAATAACAATGCTTGGCATGCCAGTATAGCACTATATAAGTTAGAGTTGAAGATGTTATCAAAGCAAATATTTGGCATCAAGTTTTACCACAAAATCAGAGAAATTCAAGTGCTCATGAGCATTTGAGAAATGTACGAGAATCTAAATATATAAAACATGAAATGGTGCTGGGAGATAATAGATCTTGAGAATGTGCTACAACGCCACTCTTTTGTGACAGTGACAGTGACAGTTAGTGCCCCAATTTCTTCTATGAGCATCACAATATGGACACGTTTTCCAATTTCATCCATTCATGAAAGCACAGGAAACAGTCAACTCCCATTCCTTCCAGATACAAAATTGAATCAGCTATCTTCCGAATCCCATGCAATACACATGCCAAAATGGTAAGATTAATTTCAGAACTAATCAGATACCATATGGTAATTAAGTTATACATTTTTATTGACCTAAACAGACAAACATGCAGCACTCAATAATATTGTGAGTGTTCAATTTAAAACCATATGCATGTGGCACACAAAGTAATGGCCCACTGCAGCTGCATTTGAACCATATGTCTTTTCCCGTCTTCTCTTTCCTACCCCACCTCCCCCCCCCCCCCCCCAAAAAAAAAAAAAACCCTGGAAGGGTTGGTTTAGAAAGGGGCTTCAAAATTTGGCAAGGTTTGATTCGCCAGGATAATTCAATAGGAATTCAGCCACACACTGTGTGCATCTGGTTTGCAAGGGTGCTTCAAAAATTTGGAAAGGTTTGATTCACAAGGGTGATTCAATAGGAATTCAATCACACACATCATATGCATCAAGGCAAAATCTGGGCGCACTAAGCTACGCCACCATTGGTGCTGTCTCTCTTCTAACCCTTGATATAGGAAACCAATGCTGCATAAATACATACACTATGGTTGCAAGGTCAATGGCAATGGCAGTGAAGGGTACTATGATAATCTGCAACCTCTGAGCTCATTTTCTACCACAGAACCCAAAAAATTAAGGTCTTTATCAGATATTCATATATTAAAAAGTAGAGTCTAAAGATCATAACCATGATAAATGAATTAAAAAGATTCCTACCTCCAGAAAGAACGAAGGGTTCAGTTGGACACATAGCCAGAGCAAATTCAGCATTATCCTTATGCCCAGTCAGCGTCTGCAAAAAGGTGCAACCAGGATTTCAGTTTCCCAATACATGAACTGAAATACCCAAAAATCAACTTCATGAATTAAACATTCCATGTATTTGATAAATTGCAATATATACTGTTCAAGAAACAAGAACCATTATTTAGTTCCAAACTTTTTACAGTTTTATAGTAATGAAAGCAATAATTAATATAAAGTTACTTGTTTCTTGATCATTAAATTTTTACATTTCAAACAGAAACTAACCAGATCTGGGCGGGAAGGAGCAACTCCCAGGACAGCATGGCGATTAGCTTGAGTTTCAACATTCCATATCAGTACCTGTTTCACCGATGGAAGAGCTTAATTCCTTCATCAAATTTATAATAGCTCACAAACAAAGTAAAGGATAAAGTATAAGATTAAAAAAAAAAAAAAAAAAGCCAATATACCCAATTCCGGATTATACTAATTTGACAAGGAAAACGGAAGCACATAGGTATATGCTTACCTCAGGACTATCCGTGTGGGTGGCCACTATCTTGCTGTCTTGAGGGAGTTCCCTGATTCTGTTCACCTAAAAGAATATAATACGCAAAAAGCAATACAATGTTTAAGTAGTTACTCCTCACTACAGCAGCAGCAGCTAGCCTTTGTAATGACATTTGCAATAAAATTTCTCTATTTGCTGAACTCCATGTGTGTATACGCATGATTTCCTCATATTCAAAGTTCTTATGATCAGCCATTTGAAAGTTAAATATACTTATCAGATAACTCAAGTACTTGCGAATGCACAAAAGGCATTAAAAAAAAAAAAACTCATATGAATTATGTGACATTGAAACAGTAATAAAGAATAGGAAGCAGTCCAATATTGAATAGGAAGGACTTATAAAAATAAAGCATACCTCGCCAGGGTGTATGATAGTTTTGTACTTTTTCACAAAAGGAGAACGTGATTCTTCATTAAACTGAAAGATCAAGAAAACAAGAAATAACCTGCAACGGCTTAGATGCTAACTTCATGACCATTGTTAGAGATGTTAATAACACCATTCCCAGGCCTTCTTTTAACAGCTTAAGCTTTTAGCAACGGAATGGTCCCAAACAATCACAAAATTAAACAGTAAATAAAATTCATGGAGAGGGGAAAATGAACTGACATTACCTCTGATATATGCTCAGCTGCTGCAACCCTAGGTTTTACAACCTCACAATTTGCTATAACAAGAGTATTTGGTACACTTCCATCAGTCTGAAAGTAAGAAGAAATGTATGGAAATCAAATCAAACAAATAAACATAACATAATATCAGAATAAAGATAACGAAGTAAAGGAACAAAAAGAATGTACACATGAAAAATTAGCTGGATTTGAAAATTGACAGCTTTAAACCATACTATGAAATAAATCATACTGAATTTATAGGATAGTATGTTTTAAATCTTGGCAACACAAACAGGGGTGATGGTCAATTAATTTTCACATCAAACTTTCAACAATAAGATATGGTTTGCCAAAAAAAAGGTGGAAGGATCTCACAATATTTCCAATGAAACTATTGTTCTTTCCAGCCAGGCTAAGACTTAAATAAAATGCTGCAAGAGAATATTGTCTCACCTGTTCAGAAAGATAGAGACGTTGACGGTTCTTGTATGTAGCTTGCTCTAGTTGAGGACCCCATCTGCATAAGAATGTCATAGGAAAATAAATCACCATGGGAAGAGGAGGGTCATCTATCAGGTGTTGAATGGAATTAAAATCAGTAGAATATCCCGGAATTATACAAGTCAACACTTCAATCTATCATTATATCATCTTCAAAACTTAGTAGTTCACAATCACGTTCTCCCACACAGATTACATTGACATCACGAATAAATTTTCATGCAATATCTAGTCAGAGCACCATTTCCCACTGGCAATTAATGTCAAACTAAGAATGGTCTGAGGGTCAACAAAAGTAAACAAAGAAAAAGCTGGGACTTTAAAACTTACCTTAATACTTTTTTGCAGAGTGAAGAACCAATAATTGAAATAAAGAACTAATATAAAACTAGGTACATTTCAGAAAAGCCGTAATCAACACATCGGATTTTTCTTGTCCGAGTATTCACAGCCTTCAAGCATTAAAAGCAATGAAAAAATGAATTAAAGTTACAAGCTCATTTCCTACACCCACGACTCGTTCAAAAAACAACTTGAACATCCCAAAAATCGTGCTTCATTTATCTTCCCCCAGGTCAAATATTTCCCACCCAAAAAGGTCATTATTTTCCAACATACAAGAAAACCGACATTATTAAAAGATGAAATGAAATCAAACAAATGAGGCGAATGCGAAGAAGCGGGCAAGAGGGTAAGCACCGGCATGAGAGAGAGGGCCAGACGAGGTTGTGGTTGGCGAGCCAGTCATAGAGGACAGGGACCAGAGACTTCCATTGAGTGTATCTTTCATCCACCGACAGAGGAGCAGAGTCCCTGCTGGATTCCTTCATTTCCCGCCGGGGACTTGCGAGCAGGTGAGTGTGCCGACTGGATTTTGAGAAGTTCAGAGCTTTTTTGCTGTTTATGTTTCCCGCCTACTGGTAGTGCCTGTACGGCGGGGGAATTGGGAAGGTGGGCTCGTCCCTATCGCGTGGCCTCTTGACCATTTTTGTGACACATCGATTTTGCCAGAACCATTTTTGCACCCAGAAAAAAAGGCCTCTTTCGTTGTCTGTTTTAAACAACATAAAAATAAAGAATATGTTTATAAATTTATTTTGAACTGTAAAATAAAAGAAAAGACACCAGTGAGAGTTAGCTTAGTTGGTAAGTACCTCTCCAACTCACCTAAAATTTTTGTAAACAATAAAAAAGAAAAGAAAGGGTAGGAAATATTGTATTTTCATTAATGACAATTATATCAATAAATCAAACTTTTATCTTACCTTTCCTTTTATTTCATTCCTAAAATAATGATTTTTGATTTAAACATATTTTTTTAAATTTGGTTTTCAAATCTTATTTTGAAATATACTTCCTACCCCCTTCTTATAGGAAACAACTATCAAAATCATGGGTTTCAAAACATTAGTTTAGATTTAGTTAAAATTAATAAATGTGTAAGATATGTATATATTTTTCAATTATAACCTTATTTATAAAGAGAGTACATGAGAGATAATAAGTAAAAATTTGTGACGAAACAATAATAAGTGGCATATATTTAATGGGGTAAAAGTGGAAAGACGGGTTTATAATTTTAGGGGGAAAAATTGATTCTTATGTTGCAAACACTACTATGAGAGAGATTGTTTCTTATTAAAAAAAGAAAAAGAAAAAGAGGGAGTATTATACTAAGAATATAAAAATAGAGAATAATTATACCAACAAAATAAGAGTAGAGAGTAGAATCAAACAAACCCTTTATTTTTGTTGGGTTACTTAAGATATTAAAATAGGTGTGTTCGTGTATTAAAATATTTGTGTATGCCACCTGACTTCTATTTAAAAAAAAAAAAAGATAAAAAATGTATATACTACTTGGGGGAAAAAATGGTCACTGGCCAAGGGGATTTTGGCCTTAATTTGGGGACAGGTGACACGCTAGCAGAGGTATGCGATACGTTTATAGTTAATGGAATCAATGTTCTGAGTAAGAAATTCAAATATGTCTATATATGTCAGTAAAAAAAAAGAGAGAGAGAAAATCACAAAAAAAGACTCTAGAATTTGAAAAACACAAGAACCGGTGACAACTTTACTATAGGTTTTGACCATAACATATTATTATTATCAAAAGTCATAGTGATGTTGTCATGGGGTTTCTATCTGTATTTTTCAAATTTTAGGATCTTTAATTACGATTTTTCTAAAAAGAAACGGATATTAATATTGGTTGCCACCCACTATCTGGTACTATGGTAAGCAAAAAGAAAGATGAGGAAAAAGCTATGCTTCGCTGGTTTGGTTTGCTGGAAAGCAAGGAAGATATGAAAGGTCATTTGAGAATTCCACCCACAAATAAAAAGAAATGGGACAAGAGCATGTCCGGCTTTATGTTTTAACACAAGTATTCTTTCGTCAGAATTGGGCTTTTGGCAATGACATTATAACTTGAGGGGTGTTTGGTAATCTCCAAACTATGCTTTCAGAAGTACTTTTCTGTAAAATGAGGCAAATTCGTCCACATATTTACTTCGTAAACCGTAAAAGCACTTCTGAAATCATGGTTTGGTTTCTATCTAAACACCCCTTTAATGATACTTGCGGAAGACCACAGGTTTGATTCCACCGACTCTCTCAAAAGTATCAGTTTACCTTTTTTTTCTGAAAATCCAAAATTTTGAAGTTTTCGTTGTGACATGTTAGCAATGACTACAAAAAAAAAATTAAAACATACAATTGGATACTGTTTTTTTAAGAGATATTTAGTAACCTCTTAGTGGCACTTTCCAAAATTAAACGAGTCCTTTTTTAGGGAAGCGAGTAACAGAACAGCCAAAAAAAAAAAACACCATTGTAATTTAGGAGAAGATAGAAGAGGTGAGACCAGGGATCAATTTTACCTAACCATAATGCTTCAGATCTTACATTGTGCGTTGCCATGTATAGGCACAAGACGTATGATTGTTGGGCAATCGTAATGGCGATTAAAGACAGTTTAATGACAATTAAAGTGGCATTTACAAACGTTTATTAAAGATGGTTTAATAGAGTTAAAATGATACTACCTCTGGTCCTTAATATAAGATTTTGTTTGATTTTTGTTTTGATCATAAATATAAGACCACAATCCACTTTGTCTCTCGTATTTATTTATTTTTTTCTAAAATAATCGTTCTAATAATGATAATTCTAACTAACAAACTTGATTAGCAAAGATATTTTATGAAAGACAACACCTATTTATTACAAATAACTAACTTAATTTGTTTTCTTAATATACTCAAATTAGTCAGCGAGCTCTTATATTTAGAATCGGAGGTAGTATAAAGCTATTAAAACTAGTTATTAATGAAATAAAATCGACATGTAAATGCTCTAACAATCATCCTGTTAGTTCTAAGACTCCTTTCTGTTCGTATGGTTGAACAATAAAAAAAGAGTGAATTGGGTGTTGTAAAAACTTTGTAGATAATAAAATAATCAAACCCGATTAATATAGGTAAAGTGAAGCAAAAAAGATGTCACCTATTGCTTGAAAGAAGAATAGGAGAAAAATACACACAAAGATTTATATTGGTTTGGTCCAACCTATCCTACGCTCAGTTTCTATGAAAATTTATAACAATGGAGTGTTTTTCTCTCCCAATAGACTAAATGTTAAATACAAAAATTCGATAAATCTCTCAAAGAATGTTTGCAAAGAATGTTCTTTTTGTATCTTGTGATCTTTCATTGTTCTAGTTATTCTCTGCTTTTTCATTCAATATATCTTCTATTTGTAGTTCATCTCTTAAAATGTGTATTAGACAAGCTTTTCTTTGAAGCTTAAGTCCGTAATAGTCGACTCAATTTAATGTTGTCTAACATTGTATTTTGCTCTCAACCTTCCTATTGGATCTTAGATATCCTGCAAAGAGTACTATAAAACATATTCTAAAATAATTTTGATAAAACACTCTTCTTAAAAATACTTTCAAGAACTTTTTTGTTTCAAATCTGATGGAAAGAGAGTAAAAAATGACTTAGAATATGTCTTCAAAATATGGAGTTAACCAATAAAGATACAACATGAAAAGTCAGTCTAACTCAAATAAGATTGGAATTACTTTTGACTTGATGTATATTTTGAATATATTCAACTCCACTGCTCAAACATATAACGTAGAACTTTGTGGCAAACTCGAATAGACAAAGTTTAAAAAAATGACTTTCAGTATATTTTCAATATATTTAAGCCAGATAATTAAAGAGGCAAAAGATAAATTTAGATAAAGAACAAGATCCTTTTGATTTGGTTCATATTTGAAATTTATACAAATTGATCATCAACATCAATGAAAACGTTTAAAACTGATAAACCAATTAAATGATATGGCTTTTTGAAACTCACCGAAAGACAATAAGTTTTACTTACATTTCATTAATCAATTAAATTTTCTGCAAAACAAATCCTTCTGTAGTTTTGTAATTATCAAGACAATGGATATAACAGTCCTTTTAGTTAATTTACTAGCTTAAGTTTACATGTCGTCTCAATATACACTAGGATATATTAAGGCTTTCTCAATCTCGAGGTTTCTTTTGATGCACTCCCATACAACAACAGATATTACATATGCATTACAACTCGTAGAATCAAGGTTGCAAAGCTAGAATTGGTTCCCCGAAGATTGGGAAAATGTCACAACCTATTGATAATACTCCTCCGGTCCTTAATATAGGACCCAATTTTTGTGTTGGTTTTGGTCCTAAATATAAGGCCCCTTTCTCATATTCATCAATTTTCTCTAAATTACCCCTATGGATACTCCTTCAACCGTAATCAAGTAGAAGAAGGAGAGGGGGTATTAATTAAGAAAAATGATTATGGTATTTTAGAAAAAATGTGTCACTTTTCTTATAATTAACTAACTTACCTAACTTCCTTAATCTAATCAAATTAGTTAAATGGGTCTTATATTAAGGACCAGAGGAGTACTACTTCCGATCCTTAATATAAGACTTCGTTTGATTTTTATTTTGATTCTAATTATAAGACCCCAATTCATTTTGTCTCTCATATTTATGCATTTTTTTCCTAAGATAGTCGTTCTAATAATAGTAGTTCTAACCAATACACTTAATTAGTAAGGATATTTCAGGAAAGACAACATTTATTTATTACAAATAACTAATTTAACCTACTTCTTTAATATCCTCAAATTAGTCAACTAACTCTTATGATTAGAAGTGGAAGTAGTATAACATAGTACAAACAATTGAACAAACAATGAAATAAGGCAAAGACCTGGCAGCCCAAAAAGACCATAAACAAAAGATTCCATCAAGTACATCCTGCAACTAGAAAATAAAGCACATACCACAGGTTGAAAATTAAAACCGCAGTAAATAACTAGCACCTCTAGTCTATCATCCAAATCATTATTGGAAGATCCTAATCTCTCCTCGGTGCATTTTTTTATATCTTGAGATACAAAGGCAAGTAAAAAATTGAGGGGGAAAAAAAACCAAAATTAGATAGCACTCTTAGCAGACACACGGGAACTCATCAAAGAGCCTGGACAAACATTTGCAAGTAACCATTTGCAACATCGAGTATCGGCGCCAATTTAGAGGGATATGCCCAACCCTTTTAAGACCAGAGGGACTGCTCGGAAGCTCCAATACTTTCTTCATAATTACTAATTACTAATTTCTGGAATATTTGGATAAAATCTAAACTACTACCTTCAATCTTAATTATAAGAGCCAATTGACTAATTTAAGGATATTAAAAAAAGAAATTAAGTTAGTTATTTGTAATAAATATGTGTTATCTTTTCTAAAATATTTTTACTAATTAAGTGTATTAGTTAGAGCTACCATTGTTAAAAGGGCTATTTTGAAAAAAAAACATAAATATGATAGACAAAGTGGATTAGTGTCTTATATTTATAAGCAAAATAAAAATCAAACAAGGTTTTATATTAAGGATCAGATGTAATATTATTTTAAAGATAATTTTAAGATATACAAAATAAATGTGTGTGAATAATTTTATCTTGATTTGCATGGAAGTATTTTTCTTCCACTGCTTTCAGGAGTCATCAAACACCCCGAACTTATTGTCATCTATCGTGTGTATATCGGTCGGTCCAGAAAATTTTAAAGCACAATAATGTAGGCTTGCTGTAAATACACACATTTTTTATGATTATTTTTGGTTTGGTCATCTTTCATTAATTCTTAGAATGTGGCAGTTCATTGGCCTTTGGTGCCCTCCCCGGCTCCCCCTTTTCCTTCGTATGGCTTCCCCATTTCCATTTACTCAGGAAAAAAAAAAAAAGGAATAGAGATTCCAAAATTTTCGTTAAAAATTAATAATTAATAATAATCGCCCTTTTTTGGAAAGGAATGTCTGTCGTTGGATTTAAAACTCATTCGTGTGATCCACGGACGTAAACGACAGCCGAAAGCCGGTAAGTGGGGGCCACCACAAGTCGTGACCTCCAATTAAGTTGCTCGTGGATCCACGCAAGCATGGACGCCCACACCCATCCGCACCGTCCACAGACTCTCGCTTGCTCCCATCTGGGAAAATCAAAATTATAAAAAAAAGCGCTGGTCGGCCAATGGGACCCACTGATTAGAGGCGGTGGGCTGTGGGGTCCACTGCCACCTGGCTTTCCATATTTATTCTCTTGGAATTTTCCATCTCATCTCCTGTTACAAAATTATTAATAATATCCATATTTTTGCAATAAAAGATTCTGAACTCTGCAAAATTATAAAATTTTCAGAAGAATAATAGCTTTTACCATAATCAATTTCAGTTTCAATTAAGAGAGTACTTGGATAGAAACCAAACTATGGTTTCAGAAGTGCTTTTACGATTTACACAATAAATATGTGGAGGAATTTGCCTCATTTTACAGAAAAATACTTTTGAAACCATAGTTTGGAGGTTGCCAAACACCTTCTAACACAATGAGTAAAACTACATATTAATATAAAAATTGACTAGAGATGTATTTTTCCATATCTTACGGAGTTTGGAGAGAACTTCTTATAATATATTTATGTGATACTAAGTAATATCGGATCAAATTTAAACATTGCCCTCAATTAAAGAAAACGAGTGTAATTATAAACAGTTTAGCTTTGCCCGAATTTATATTTTATATTTGAGATTGATTTGATTTTCACTTTTTATTTTTGTCTGTATGAGTTTATAAAAATAAAAAAACTTAAAATCATGATTTTTTATCAATCAAGTCATGATTGGTATTATAGTTTTGTTATGTTGTTAACTAAATA
Source organism: Neltuma alba (assembly GCF_004799145.2). NCBI lineage: Eukaryota > Viridiplantae > Streptophyta > Magnoliopsida > Fabales > Fabaceae > Neltuma > Neltuma alba. Next base: position 37,542 of record NW_021634138.1, on the reverse strand, counting down.
AAATAAGATGGCCCTGCTTAAAGTGGGGAAAAGTAGATGAGGCTGTGATGCTTTTTCATCCATAAATAAAAAATATTATTACCTCTAATCACTTATTTAAATGATAATGGTTCTCATTACTTATGCTAACATTAATTGGTTGATAATATTTCACTTAATTGATGTTTTTCTGTTAATTTAGTAGGATGCACCAAAACAACCCTTACATTTAAGTATAAAGAGTTTAATTTTATGTTCCAAAATTATGATAAGAGATTAATGCTGAATTAAATCTGCTCAAATTTAACGTGATAATAAATATTTTTATGATAAAAAGTATTTTTTTCTTATTTTTTTGGGCAACTATGGTCTGCTTTAATCATCAATGTTTCCCTCTTCTGTATGAATCGCATTAATAATAATTTGTAATTGATAACTAATAATGGTCACAGCCTTAACTCTTAAGATTTGAATGAGTAAGCTGATGAAATCCCAAGTCTGTTGATAAGGTTTAATCCATATTGCGCGTTCTCATTGTTTCCTCATATTTCATATTGTCCTTTTACCAATTCCTTAGTTTCTTAAATGCGGGAATTATATTTTGATGAAAAAAGGCAGGAATTATATAACTAATTTATAATAGTAAAAAATAAGTTAAATTAATTATGTATAAAATTTGTTTTAGCTTATCTGACATACTTCTTTAATTATTTGCACAAAAATTATATCCATTGATAAATTTTTTTTCATATTGACAGTTTTTAAAAATTTATAAATTTGGAGTACAAAATAGATTGTGAATTTGTGATATTATAGTTAAAATTAAATAAAATTATCGACTAATTGGATGAAGAATATAATATATATTATTTAAGCATTTCTTGCAACATTGGTTTTATTCAAGGTAAAAAAAAAAAGAAAAACCAAACTTCGCGGTAATTATTATATATGATGTATTTTATATTCTCATTTTTTCCCCATCTTATGATTCTTTCTTATTATTTTTTCCAGCTATGAATTCGTGAAATTAAAGTCAAATCTGATTGATTTCCTGTTGGTGGTAGTTGGGGCAAAAAAAGATGGGAAAGTTACACTCATGTCCTACACAAGACAATTAATTCAAAAAAATCCCTTAAAATCCCAAAACAACTCCCAAGTTCCCAAAGACCTGTGTGTAATAAATTGTAATTGTGAAATTACCTATTTACCCTATTTATTTACAACATCAACCGTGGCTGTTGACAATCCGATGAGAAGTGGTTGACAACCTCGGCAGTGCCCCTAGTATCCCACAGAATGAGTTGTCAAGGGTACTACCAGGGTTATTTACAACTTCTCCTCGGGTTATCAACAGCCACTGTTGAGGTTGTAAATAAATTATTGCAATAAAATTAATGAGAATAAATAGGTAATTTCATAATTTCCATTTATTACACGCAGGTCCCTGGGGATTTAGAAATATTTTGAAATTTTTAGGGACTTTTTATGAATTAATTATCTTGTATGGGACTATGTGTAATTTTCCCAAAAAAATTCGCTGTTGGTGTTAAGTAGAGTCTCTTGCGCAATTGTATTCCTGTTTATTAGAAGATATGAAAGAACACGATTGTTCTTAATTACTAGGATTTAGGAGTTATAGTTGGGTTAATGTACAAATTTACATAGAAAATTTTTACTTAAGAATGCATGCACTTAAAAATTTCTTTAGGTATTAATTTGTCTCAAAAATTTAGTATCATAACAAATTTATTCTAAACATAAAAAAAAAATCTTGCGTTTATTATGAGAATAGTGATATTATCGATATCTTTAATAATGAAGAGTAACGTTGTTATAATTTTAAATTTTTAGTATAAATTTGCATTAAAAAAACCTTTCAAGCACTTTTATGAGTAGAAACTTTCTAAATAAATTTATATCTTAATCTTTTATAATTCATTAAAAAAAAGTGTATTAGTGATGATGGGTGTCATATTTTTCCATCCATCATCGATATTAGCGATAGTGGTCCGTAAATACTGACAGATGATAGATGATTGAACTCATAATTAAAATTAACAAAAAATTATAATCATAAAAAAAAGTTTAAAAGAATTAAATTCATTCGTGTTTATTTTCAATGCATTGGCAACGCAGCATAAAAGATGGTATTTTTTCATTTTGGGATGCATAAAATAGCAAACAAAAAATCAAAAATCTTAACAAATTGTTCTGCCGAATCTCAGAAAATTAAGAAAAAGATGAATTCTTGAATGCCTAAAAATTTCACCACAGCGGAAAAAGCCATCTTTTTTACAATGCAGATTTCGCGTTTTCAATCAAAGGCACAAACAGTAAATCTTACTTTTTAAAAGCCAAGGCCAAATATTGAAGACCCTTCTGAGATCGCGATATCGTCTCTCTTTCCTCCGATCTTTTCTCTTCCTCAATTCGATCTCCTTGGTACATTTCTCATCAGCAGTCATTTGCAGCTGAGCCCATTTCAATCTCAATGGGTAGGCTTCTTCTGCTCTCAATTCCCTTATGGATCTGTTTACATGTCTGCTTCATGCATCTTTGTGCTCTGGTTTAAGCTTTCTTCAGTTATTGGTTTCTATAAATTTTGTGTGGCTTGTGATTCTGATTTCCATCCAAACTTTTTTTTTCTCTTTTTAAATAGACGATGAACGTTAACTATAACTGAAACTGGCATTTATTCTTGTATGCGTTATGGGTTGTTCTCTAAAACTGTTGTTTTAATCTAATCATTTTCAGTTTAAAGTGGTAAACTTTATAAGGGTTATGGGTTTTGGTTTGATGTTAACAATTTTGACAATTTGATCCATAACTTGAGTTTAGAAAGGGTAAAGTTACAAAGTGAATGTGAATAGCTAAAGTTACAAAGTGAAGGTGAATAGAGGCTTGCTTAATTATTGTTACTTTATAATATTGAAGATTTTTTCCCCGGTCTTTCAGTACTTGTGAAATTATTGGTAACGCATTGATGAATAATCTAGTTTCAGGATTCAGTAACCAACAAACAAGTTATGAAAAAATGTTTATCTCTTGTAAAGGGGAAGTAATTTCGCCACTTCTTAGCAAATTTTAAAGTGGTAACTTATTGTTTAGTTAATAATTTATATCGTTCAATCGTGGTTTTGATATTGAAATCCATCACAAGAATACTTCCTTTTTTCAAAAAAAAAAATAGCGGTGCTAGCAGCGATATAGTTGCATCATCTCCTCTGTTTCTACTTTCCCTGTCAACTTATGCTGAATATCTTCTTTTCCAGGGGCAAGCGAGAATTTTTGTTCAATTCAGCTTATTGATGGAGATGGTACATTCAATGTTGCTGGAATTGAACAATTTATGAAGGAGGTGAAATTGGGTGAATTTGGACTTTCATATGCTGTAGTTTCTATAATGGGTCCACAAAGTAGTGGTATGCTTTCATGCCTCTGAAATACCATTCCTTCTTCTGTTCAGTAGCTTAGTGCTTATCATGCTTGCTTTATCCAGTCTTTGCTTCTAAGGATCTACAAATTATGATTGTAAATTTCTTTAATTTTATAATTCACACTGAATGCTGGAGTTTGTGGGATTTAAGAAGTACATGAAGGTTGAATTGGATGTCATGTCTTCAGTGAGAGTTATTAGTAACAACTCCATCCAGTTGACAGTTGATTTAGACTTATCACCTCATTAACTTTTCTTATGAGATTTTCATCTTTTCCTCAATGCTTCTTTTCCATTATAATATACTTCTTTATTATTCTTTATCAAAACGCACTGTATCTAAAATATTATTTTCTTTGGTCCGGACAGGTAAGAGCACTCTATTAAATCATCTGTTCAGAACTAACTTCAGGGAGATGGATGCTTTCAGGGGAAGGCATGTTCTCTTAGCTCTCACACGTTGTATTAACTTGTCTAATCTGTCTAGTTATTAACCCTATGATACATGCTTGTTCTCAGGTCTCAAACCACTAAAGGAATTTGGATGGCTAGATGTGCTGGCTTGGAGCCTTGTACAATAGTGATGGATTTGGAGGGCACAGATGGAAGAGAACGTGGAGAGGTGCTTATCCTTTCAGTATACCTTAACTTTAATAACCATGACTGTGATGTGGCGTTTATTGCCAATTTCCAGTCCCATTTCAATTTTATATACTGAAAATGCACATATGGCAATGTGTCTATAAATTCTGTTCCTTAACCAAAAATGAAAGAAAATTGAGAAACCGATTGTCCCTGCCCTTTTTTTTTTTTTTTAATCTTTAAATGTTGAAATTGTCTTTATCTCAGGATGATACCGCTTTCGAAAAGCAGAGTGCTCTATTTGCTCTTGCTGTTTCAGATATAGTGCTCATAAACATGTGAGTCTTTCCCCCCTCTATTCATATATCTTTGATGGGGACTTGTGTAGTGAACTTTGTGTGAGTCCAGAATCTGCGGATGCTTGAAATTATCGTTCCAATGGTTGTGTAACTTAACTATTTTCCCTGCAACTTTTGTAAAGGTGGTGTCATGACATTGGGCGTGAGCAAGCTGCAAATAAACCTCTTTTGAAAACTGTCTTTCAGGTGTCTGCTGTCAACCTTTTGACTGACTACATGCCTTTCTTGAATTTCAAAAGTTGTTACAAGGCACACTATTATTTGCTTTCAGGTCATGATGAGATTGTTTAGTCCGCGCAAAACGACATTGATGTTCGTCATTCGTGATAAAACAAGGGTGTGTAGGCAAATTTGTTTTATTATCATCATCATTTTTAGCATAGCCCTTTCATAAATGTTGAAGCATCTATATATCTGTATTCTATATGAGGGCATCTTTAATATAACCTTTACTAAAATGTTTAACTTTCCATTGGATAGACACCCCTTGAAAATTTAGAGCCCGTTTTACGAGAGGATATCCAGAAGGTAAGGCAGTGCTTTGATCTTCATACAATGTTGTTGATTGATATTGTTCTGTTTGTTATTATTCAACTTTTTCCCATTGCAGATATGGGATTCTGTTCCTAAGCCACAGGCTCACAAGGAAACCCCGCTAAGTGAATTTTTCAATGTAATCCATTATCCCTTTTTATTTTAGTAAATTGACAGGTCTTAAGAATCTTTTGGGTGCAATTTTATAATACTTGTTTATATGTGGTGACAAATGTCAGGTTGAAGTCGTTGCCCTTTCTAGTTATGAAGAAAAGGAAGAGCAATTTAAGGAGCAGGTATTTATTTTGCATCTGATGTCTTGTTTAATTGCTGATGGTATTAAATTATCCTTTATCAGGACCTTTGTCTCTTCCTTTGCATGTTACTGAGCATCTTTGTCTTTGTTTATGCAGACAAGTTATTCTATTAATTTGCCTTTCATACAATGTCTTCTAATTTGCTTATATCTTTTGTTTTTGTTCGTTATAAATGTAGGTTGCTGGCTTGAGGCAACGATTCCATCATTCTATTGCTCCTGGTGGACTTGCTGGGGATAGACGTGGAGTAGTTCCTGCTTCTGGGTTTTCTTTCAGTGCACAGCAAATTTGGAGAGTCATTAAGGAGAACAAGGACCTTGACCTACCTGCTCACAAGGTGGTCTTTAAATACAGTGCTGCTTTTTGTTTTTGTTTTAGTTTTATTTTTACATGTATATTGATTGATGATTGATTTAATTTGATCATTTATCCATGATTCGCTATGCAGGTCATGGTTGCTACTGTACGCTGTGAAGAAATTGCTAACGAGAAATATGCTGCTTTTAGTACGAATGAGGTATCAATATTTCTTTTCATTCAATCCCATAACCATGGGCATTGGGGCAGTCCAAATTATTGACATAATGAAAATTGTTCTGGAATCATTAGGAATGGTGTCAATTGGAGGAGGCTGTGCAATTTGGCCCAATTCCTGGATTTGGGAAAAAGCTCAATTCAATTCTTGATAACTGTCTTTCAGAGTGAGTAACCCATTTTATGTGGCATCTTATTTTAAGTAGCTTGGTTATTGAACAATGAATACCATGTCTATGCTATGTAAGCTTTATACTAACTCTCTTTAACTTTTGACGTGTTTTGACAATATTTTATCTCCAACTTTTGACTAGATGAGCATTTTCTTTTATTTTGTTATTTTTTTATGCTATCGTAGTTTTAGAAGTCAAAGTCTTAAACTGTAGTTTGATATTATTTTGCATGCTCATGTTTAATGTTGTAGAACATCTTGATGTGGTTTCATGTATATTCAGCTATTGCTTTTCCTTTTAATGCAGGTATGATATAGAAGTCACTTATTTTGATGAAGGCGTGAGATCTGCAAAACAAAAGCAGCTTCAAGAAAAGCTGTTGCAAGTAATTTTTCTTAAATTGATTCTTGCACTGTCATGGTTTTTCCATTTCTTTCTTTTTTCCTTTTCATCATAACTAGATGCCTCTCTCTCTTGCAATGCTCAGGATAGACGGTAACTTCAAAGTATCTGGAAGATTGTACTCTTTTTTATAATATTTAGATTTCGTTGCAATGTATGGAAAAATATTGAATAGATAATAATAAAAAAATTTAAACAAAGCCTAATGAAATATGTAAAGAGGGATTAACAAATGGAAAAAGTAGTGTGGAGCCTATCGCACTATACATGACTTATAAATAATGCGACTAGTTTTTATTTTTATCTTTTCAAATGAAATTCTTTATTGATAAATTAATGATAATGGTTAAGTGATAGAAAAAAGTTACAATTGAGACTTACTATATAACTACAGGATCTTGAAACTTTAGTTGTATGTGTGAGTGTGTTTGCTTTCCCCTTCAAATGCTATTGGATTGTGATTTTTTGTGTGACCTATAATATTTGTATGTTTCTCTGATAGCTCGTCCAACCAGCATTCCAATCTGCACTGGGACATGTAAGGGCTGGAACTTTTGATAAATTTAAAGAAGCATTTGACAAGGCTTTGAATGGAGGGGAAGGGTTTTCTGCTGCTGCTAAAAACTGCGTTGAGTCTTGTGTGGCTCAGTTTGATGAAGCATGTGCAGGTATTTGAAAATTTGTCTGTGTTTGATAACATATAATTAAACTTGAATGCCCAAAGATATAATCACTTTTTTAAGATGGAAAAATGACCTGGAAGAAATGTACAAGTGAAGAGAATTGTGTGAAAAACTGCTAGCTTCTTGGTTTGTTCCACTAAGAACTAGCTTCTTGGTTTGTTTCACTAAGAATTGTCAGAACTTCTAAACTTGATGCTACTGTAATGGTTATTGTAATTAGGTTTCTTACTAGCTCAAGTAAGTTACAATGTGAGGCTGCTGCTGTTATCTTTGCAGATGTTGTTATTGAAAAGGCAAACTGGGATACATCTAAAGTGAGGGAGAAACTGCGTCGTGACATTGATGCCCATGTTGCTTCTGTGCGTGCGGCTAAGCTGTCTGAATTGACATCATCATATCAGGTGCATGTCTTACAGTGATAGTTCATATCTTATGGAATGCATATTAATTAATCTCAGTAAAGATTTTAAAGTTTGTTAAACAAATTTAAAATTCTATGTTTGAAATCACTAGATATTATAATAAAAAAATTTCACTGGCCTTCTCTTAACAACTTAAGCTTTTGAGTTGAAATAGTGTGATTGTGTGAGGCAGAGGCGGAAATGGGCAGATTGTGAATTGATTTTGTTGGACAGGTAGAAAATAATGGATTAGCCTATTTATAATTGATGAGAATGTTTTAAATAGAACCCCAATTCATCCACATCCTATTTTTGGGATGATAATCATTTTGTCGATTGATCTGTTTTAACATCCATCCAATCTGAGTTATTTGAAGATTAATTTTCTCTCTCTCTTTTTAGGTCCAATTAGACTAAAATGACTGTTTGGGTCAATTTAAAATAAATGTTTTTGTGCTTTTCAAGACTACTTTTCTCATATATTTACCTGATGTAGTACAAAATAACTTCTCCACAGCTTATCAAAATGGGCACTAATTATGCTAGCTATCTATTGAAGAAATACTCAAAAATCGTCACTGAAGGTTCATTGGAAGAGAACTTAAATATACCATCAAATTAAACTTGATAGTTATGCTGTAAAAAACTGAAGGTTCATTGCATTTATGACAAAGCATACATTTGACAGTTTTTGATTTGCTGACTTTAGTTCCCGGTTGGTTTGATTTCAACTTCACTGGTTCCTAATATAATATGAATTGAGCAAGAACTTCCATTCACAGTACGCTTATGATACAATGTATGCTGTTGACATTTTGTTTATAAATTATATCAAGTAATAAATAATCTGACCGCTCTTATGCTTAATGAATATATATGTATTTAATACTTGAATTTTGTCCAAATCACTTCCATTTGTAATTTGGTATATTTACGTAGTTGACAGGATAAATAGTTCTTGGGAAGTTTTCTGATAGCTGTACGCTTGCAGGAAAAATTGAAGGAGGCCTTAGCTGGACCTGTTGAAGCTCTTCTAGATGAAGCTAACAGTGATACTTGGCCAGCAATAAGAAAACTTCTTAGACGTGAAACTGAATCAGCTGTTTCAGGTTTCTCTGCTGCAATTTCTGGGTATGATATGGAGGAACAAACACGACAGAACATGATTACGAGTTTAGAGGACCATGCAAAAGGTGTGGTGGAAGCCAAGGCTAAGGAAGAAGCTGGAAGGGTTCTAATTCGTATGAAGGATAGGTATAAACCTTTTGCACATTTGACTTATCTTGTTATTCTTTCATGAAACTTCTATGGCCCTGTTTGGCATGGCATTAGAAATTACTTATAAGCACGTTTCACGTAAGTTGAGATAGAATTCTTCCACATGCTTATCTCGTGTTCCGTAAATCATGATTAGAAAGTTATTTATAAGCTATTCTAAATGGGTCCTACATTTTAAGCAGCTTACCTTCAATGTGAAAACAGGTTTACAACATTATTCAGCCGTGATTCTGATTCAATGCCTCGTATTTGGACGGGGAAGGAAGACATTCGAGCCATTACTAAGACCTCCCGCTCTGCTGTATGGCATCATTATGAATATAATGTTTTTAGCTTGAGCTCGTATTGCTTTTGGATATATGTTTAACAGAGTTAAATGTTTGCAGTCCTTGAAGTTGCTATCTGTGATGGCTGCAACTCGTTTGGATGATCAAGATGTTGATAATATTGAGAAAACATTAGCATTTGCTCTGGATGATTCCTCAGGATCTATTACTAAGGATAGGAGCATCACGGTTGTTGATCCACTGGCTTCAAGCACATGGGAACAGGTCAATTTTTATTGCTGAGCCTAACAAATGTATTCAATCATATCACTGTTTTAACAAGTTAGGTCATCTTATTGAACATCAAGTGATTTTAGATATCTAGAAATTCAAATGTGGCATGAATGTCAACTTTTTCCATGAATTTACCATTTCCCTAATTCCTTCAGTATCTTGATGTTGAGGTCCTTGAGTAGTTAATTTACTCTCTTAATGCCTATATTCATTAATTAAATTCATGTAAAAGGTAATTAATGTCAACATGTGAATTGCTTAGATGCATAATTTAGTGCACAACCTGTCATTTCTTGTTTTGTGATTGTTCTGTTGGTTCGGGTCTTTGGGATCACTTCTATATAGGAATTGATGATCAGTCGTGACTACAATTTCTTCGCAGGTTCCTTCCTCGAAGACATTGATCACTCCTGTTCAGTGCAAATCATTATGGAGGCAATTTAAGATGGAGACCGAGTATCATGTCTCTCAGGCCATATCTGCACAGGTAAGATTTTTCACATCATTTATGTTTTTGAGTCTTTTGAAGAGGTGTAGATGAAGACCCAAGAAGGACTCTTAAGGAGGTTACCGAATGTGACCTTTTTTGTTGAATGGTATATCTAAAAAGTTGGTTGTTAATGGAGCGGAGTGCAATCTATACAGCCAATCCTACTTAGCAGGACTAGACTCATTGCTGCTGTTGCGTTGTATTTATGATTGAAATATGTCTATGATAACTACTCATGAATTTTCTGATACTTCTTAGTTTCTTTTGTCTATCATCTATCTAAACTGTTAGCCGAAAACACACAGCTTACCTTATCAGATATATGCAGCTTGGTAGACGTAGGCAACAGTTTCATTTAAACATTTAACTTTCTTTTGACCTGATTTAAACATATGTCTGAAACCATGCGTTTATGTAATCTATGGTTCCAAGCATGTTCTATTTCTTAGTTTTTTGGTTAAGTTTCCATGTGTTATATAAATATAGCCGTCATGGATGTTTATACATATTCTGCTATTTTTGTTGATGTAATTTTATCCATTTCAGGAGGCCAACAAGCGCAATAATAACTGGTTACCTCCTCCATGGGCAATTGTTGCTTTGGTTGTTCTGGGATTTAATGAATTTATGACCCTTCTAAGGTACTTGTCAACTGTGCTGCTCTGATATCTTTCAATATTGTAAGGAGTGAAGTGCTGTTTCACTTGCTGCTAACACTTCTCATGCCTTATCTGAAGAAAGTTCAAGAAAGACTACAGGAAATTTAGACTTATTTGATGTAGGAATACATGACATAAAGTTACATGAAATTTGCTTTCTTCGTAAAAAATCTTTTTTTTCCCCCCTTGGGATATAAAAGAAGAAATATTATGAGAAAGAAATTGGGTGAAGTACAATAGCAGGAGATAAGTTTAATCCTCAGAAACCAAAATCAGAAAAGCTAGAACAGCAAACAAAAATCACTTGTCAAGAACTAAGTTAAGCTCACCATTCTTCATCCTCTCTATTTAAACTCCCCTAAAAGGACCTTAGATCAGCACCATCAAAGGCCAATAATCTGATCAAAGGTCACACAATCAACTTAATTCTCTGAATATTCGGACACAATCATATGCTTCTAGAACAGTAATAAACCAACAACTGTAATGCAGGCAGCTGGACTGTGTAAAAAAGATCGATTTAAAAGGGTCATTTTATGCATGAATTATTGAATAAGTATTCGAAGAGCATATTATGTTTACTTGAAAGCAATGACAAGAAAGCCTTTTAACTGGTTTCACTCACATGTTATTTTGTGGCAGAAATCCGTTGTATTTGGGTGTTATCTTTGTTGGTTTTCTTCTTGTAAAAGCCTTATGGGTGCAGCTGGACATTTCTAATGAATTCAGCAATGGAGTTGTGAGTATTTATTTTCCAACCCCTCAATTCTTTATTTTGTGGTGTCTTTAGTTTTACCCCCTTTTAAACTTGGTCGCTATCTTTTCTAGTAGTAGGAAGTCTGCTTTTCTTGTCGGGTTTATCCACTGAACCATTATGGTTCAGGTGTCATTCATCTTCAAGAAAACTTGTTAATAGATATACATCATTCATTTAGGACAGGTTTGTTTAAACTTGAAGAAAAAGTGATTTTAGTTAACTTGAGTTGTTGGGAAAACATTAAACTAGTGGTGAAAATTTTGTTCGGAAAAAAGTCTGTATTTAGCATTTTTTATGTTTTTGTCTAAATATAAAACCTATTCCAAGTAGCTTACCAAAATAAGCTTTTTGCAACATATCCCTCACGTGTTTAGCAATATTTCCAACAACTCCCTCATATTCCCAACATCTTTCTCATGTTTAACCTAGCTAAGATCATTTTTTTTTTAATCTTAAATGAACTGGCCTTTAATTTGGTAGAAGAAGTATGGTATAACAACTATTTATTAACATTTATTTGATTTTGGAAGGAAAAGAGGGGTTTGATAAACAGCTAGGCATTTAGGCCTCCTCGGATCTTGGTTTTAGATGAATTTTTTTAACATTCTATTTGTCTCAAAATTTTTAGAGTTTTCAGCTATGTTTCTGACTTTTAACCTGGCTGTGTTTAAGAGAAAATCTGTTGTTCATAAAGTATGCTAAGGCCATGTGACTTGTTCTCTTTTGCCCTGTCTTGTTTTAAGCAGCATAGCGTATGTAGTTCACATCTACACTGGAGTAGTTAATTGGGTTGTGAAAAGTCCTTTAGCCAATTGACCTGCGCCTTGCCATCTGTTTGTTTTCAGTTCGGCAATAGCATTCATTTGCCTTATTTCTTGTGTGCTTGCAGCTTCCGGGACTCATATCCTTGTCCACGAGATTTCTTCCAACTGTTATGAACATTATCAGAAAACTAGCAGAGGAGGCACAGAACCCTGCACCTAACAATGCACAGAGAAACCCATCAGGAAGCAATCACAATGCTGTTACAGCTGGAAGCAATACGTCATCTAGTGCTTCTTCTAACGCAAGTTTGTCTGAAAAAGCTTCGTCTAACGTAACTTCATTGGAAAATGGTGGTGAATACTCTAGTTCATCAAAATACGAGTAGGCACAGAAACTCGTTATTATGACAAGCAATTTTTTCCTGTGAAGATGTTGATGTCTGCGGGCTGCATGTTGGGTTTTTGGTTGTATCTACGAAATTATGATTTCGTGAGCATTCAAAGAGTAAGCTATTCAAAGGCACTGGTTTTAGTACAAGTGCCAAATAGAGGGGGCATGGTTCATTCCAAGGCATCCCCCGTTATATAGTTTTCTATAATCAAATTAGGTGCTTGAGATAGTTTAATGTTTTTGCTGATTTGTGCTCAGTTTTGGTTGTAAGAGCTGTATCTGTATTCTTATTGAAAATTTATTCTTTAACCCTTGTATTTTTTCTCTCCATCTTGATATTTTTCTACACGGGGATCTTTATTTCACTTTGGAAGATCTTTCATATTATTGGTATTATGAACTGTTCAAGATGAAAGAGGGAAAAGATTATTTACTTGAGAGTTTGAATTTGACGTGTGATAAAATTATTGCGAAGAAATTATTTGTTTGGTCAGAAAAAGATAGATAAACTGAATCAGTTATAAATAGACATGAAAGAAAGTGACGCGAGTTTGATTGCAAATTTATGCCTGTCACAGTATGGTATAACCTTAATGGTTGAACTGGTTTACATATCATATGCGGATGAGGGTCAAATAACTCATTTTGATTTATCATACCCAGTATTTAAATATATTAAGGAGAATGACCCCAAGTGGACTAGAAAATGATCTGACCCAGTCGGATGGACATATCAGAAAAATGTCTAGTAATGTAAAATTCAATGTCAAAATTTGCAGTTACTCTTCTGGTTCTATTTATAAAGTGCTTTCAGCATGTTTCACACAAAACAAAAAAAATTTTAAACTTCATTAACTCATTTAAAAGTTAATGGCTTTCCAACTTTATCTCTATTTAATATATATTATACCTTATATAAACAAAGTCAATAGAATAATAAATGAGAGGTAAAATTGTACATCCATACAAAATTTCTCTCAATGTTTTATCAATAATATCAAAAAATGCATTCTTTCTTTGTCTTATAAATAGGACCAGAGGAGTACATTTCAAGGGGTAGTTTCTAGGCATTATGCACTTTGCTGAGTGATATTCAGTTCTTGTATTATTTTCTTGCTGTGGATTTTACCTGTTGCAACTGCTGGCATTAAACAATTTTAAAGCATTTTATATCTTTTGCAAAATATTATTTAAAAAGTAAGCGTAACAATTTCATGAAAAACATGTAGAGCACATTCAATATAACTCATGAAAATTCTCGAAATAGAGATTTGCTTGAATTTCATAAATTATTAATATTGCTTTTTAGCTGTACTCAGAAGTCATATACAATACACTATCATACAATATTTTATGTCTACTCAAACAATAAGTCATTTAACTTCCAAAGGGTGTTTAACGTCTTCCTTGGCAGTTAGACTGCCCAAGACCAAGTAGACGTTATACCTTGGGCGAGCCTATCTGCAAATTTGAATGAAAAAAAATAGTTTGCTTTGAAATAACCATTTCCATATTTCTTATACCTCCGTGCATCAATCATGGACTCTCAAGGCCCAAAAAAAAAAAAACCCACCTTCAAAAATATCATCATCAACTTCTTGGAACTTTTATGGCCAAAAAAACTTCTTGGAACTACGTAAAAACTAGTAATAAACCATATGAATCCGTGAAGTGAGAGTAAGACATTTAGGCTCTGTTTGGTTAGAGAGTTATTGAGGAGAAAGGAAGAGAGAGAAGAGGAGATGAGATAAGTGTGTTCGGTTGGAAAAAAATAGATGAGAGGAGAGGAAAAATATTTGTCTTTTAGTGCTCCCCTCTCCTCTTTATGCTCCCCTCCAAATTTGGGATTTTTTTGAAAGGGAGAGAAATATTATGTCTAATATTAACTAAACTATCCATACTAACTTTTTAATATTTCAAGTTTGTCCCTCTTATTAGAAATTTTTTTTTCACTTCTTTCTCTTTTCAACCACTAATAATATTTGATAATGATAATAAAATATTATAATTATATAATACATACATATCATAACATGTGTGTATTATAATTATATATTATAGTGTGTGTATTATAATCTCAGATAAGCTGCAAACATGCATATATATTAGAGTAAAATACTCTAACCTCCCTTGCATTTTGTTTTAATTACACATACCTCCTTTTTATTTTGAAAACATACACTTAAATATAAATCGTTAACTCCGATAAGAATATTTCAAAAAGATTTTTTTAAATTCAAATTTATATTGAAATACTTTCTATTTGCTAAATTACCCTTCATAATGCCAAATTCCAAAATCTTGGTTAAAACTATATCGAAGCATTTAAGATTTTCTCCTTTACCTAAATTTTATTTATTTTATTTTTGAAAATTGTTGTTTGTTTAATGTTTTTACTGGATTAGGCCAAAAATTAAGTAATTTAGTTAATGCAAACATAAATTTAAATGATTTATATAAGTTTTCAAACTCACATAATTTATATTATGTGATGAGAAAATAAGTATTTAAAATATTTTCTAACCATTTAAAAAAATCTTAATTTTCAATATTTTAGGAGGAACTAAAATGATATAATTTTATAATATAATTGAAATTAAAAATTTTATAACATATTAAAAATTTTGAAAATACATGTACTATAATTATTTTTTTGTATCAAAAATTATTTTTTTTAAAAGATATAAATGTTTAAATAACATTTATGTTAAAAAGGGATATTTTAGTCAAAATAAAAATTAAAAAGTCAAATTTAATGGTTAACTAACGGTTATATAGATGGAAATTGAATATTAAAAATATAATGAAAGTTTGTGTAACATACATTTTAATTTGAAAGAAAGTTTATATATGTTTTCAAAATAAAAAAGAGGTTTCTGTAATTTAAGTAAATTGGAAGGGTAGTCAATATATTTTACTCTATATATTAATATATACATATCATAATATATGTGTTATAATTATATAATATATACATATGATATATATTAATACATATAATTAATGAGATAGAATTTAAACTTCTTATCATATTTCCTAATTTTTTTAATTTTATCATAATTTTTTTATCACATATAAGTGAGATAATTGATTTTTTCTGAAATTGATAAATTAAGAAATAATAATTTTGATATAAATATTAT
Source organism: Neltuma alba (assembly GCF_004799145.2). Taxonomy (NCBI): domain Eukaryota; kingdom Viridiplantae; phylum Streptophyta; class Magnoliopsida; order Fabales; family Fabaceae; genus Neltuma; species Neltuma alba. The sequence continues at coordinate 22,100 of NW_021634138.1, read as the reverse complement.
AATAAAAAAATAAAACAGTCTAAATATAGAAATAAAAACGTATTTATCAATTTATAATTACTTTCCCTCCCCTCCTCTTATGAACCAAACAAAAAATTTCTCCTCCCTTACCCTTCTCTCCATCCAAACAAAACCCATGACTTTTTTTTAATTAACCTCCCCTCCCTTCCCATACCCTGAACCAAACAAAGCCTTAACCACGACGCTGCTTTGGAAGACGACGGAATATTTGATGAACCTTCAAGTTTGTTTTAGCAATGCCAGGACAAGGACCATCCCCGTCTGTTTGACCAGCCAGGAGCCATGGCTGGATAGGTGTAAATCTTCTACGAAGACGCGGCAAATATGGCGGACACCCAGACATTAGTATTGCAGCCGTGGCTGTTGCAGCTTCAGTCCCTTGTTCGTTTACTTGGATGAATGCCTTATGAAATATGTTGAAAACATATAACTGATTTTCTCCGCCACCATCACAAGAACAAGTCACCATCTCTGTCAACTTCCCTCCAGAAAATGGCAATCTTATCCCTAGTTCCCTCAGCATTTTGGAAGCTTCCACCTCAGAAGAAATATTAAATTTTGGGGTCGTGCTGTCGTTAACATCCATTAGATCTTCCCCATAGTGTTCAGAAGTAAGTGCAACCGGAGAATGGAACTGAAAGGAGAAAGTGCGCTTTTCTTTGCTTTGCTTTTTATATGTGTGGAGAATATCATGAATCTCATGAAAATGGCGAGCAAATTGTTTCATCTTCACAGCCATGAACTGAGCACTGACTACGTATTCCTTCTTACCAACCTTGTCTCTACGGATCATAGTATTTTTCTCATCCCATGCTCCTCGAAAGTGTTGCGCATTTGTAAAGACGAGCTTGACTGAGTTGTTGAGAGAGCCCTCACGAATAAGGTCTTTAACTTGGCCACTTGTCTCATTTTCCACCCACGAATTAATTTGTTGCCCCACATGAGCAGCCTGCGCAAATTATATATAGCCATTTCACAAAGCACCTCATCAACTGTTGTTCTTGATTCCATTAATTAAGTTCCTTAGATATGTACTCCAAGAGAGGTTAGCAAGTGGACAAACACACATGAAATCGTTCTATTCTCTCAAACTCAAGCCTTAAGGCAAGAAACAGGGCACTCGTACGAATTTATATTTACAATTTACAAAGGCGAATAATATAAATGGGTTGTGCTCGCCTGTGTATATCTATATCATGCATCAATTAATATAACACTTAATGAGATGATGATTTTTTCAAGAGACAAAAAACAGGGGATAATTTGGAGTTGAAACTCAAAAGCAACATGCTTTTATTTTCAAGTTTTGGCATGCCTAACAGTTAAGAGGGTATGGTACGCACCTGACAATGTCATGAGTAATATGAAATTTAAATTCGATTTAATTAAAGATAATTTGAGAGGGAACATTACCTGGGTCTGAAAGTCCACTAGGTTCACATCGGCTCTATAAGAAGAGTCGAGAATCTGTTTAAAAGAGGGCTTGAGAGTAAGGGACTGGTCAAGCCATAAGGCATTGGAGCAACGCACACGAGGGCCAACGGCGGGATCACCATCGGCCAAGGTGACGTCGCAGAGTTGAGAGGCCAAGGAATTGAGATGATCGACGGAATCGGCGTTGAAGAAGTTGACAATCTGACGGCGGGTCCAACCGCGGGAGCCGGCGGCAAGGAAGCTAAGCACCACTTGTAAGGACAAGGGTGAAACCACCCTGCATTCTTCCAATTGTTCTTTCCTAAGTAGATAGTTTCCCAACGCCTCCGATTGGAAGAACACGTCGTAAACTCTCGAAATTCTCCGACCTGCTCCTCTGATTCTGGTGTAAGGAGCCGTTTGGTTGAAGGAGAAGAAGAAGGAAAGGACACTCCTCTCCAGCCGCGGAGAGGCGGAGAGGCGGTTCCTGGGACGAAGGAGAATCAGCCGCATCAAGGAGATCAATGGCTCTTTGAAATGGTTTATAAGAATTTTGCATATCCGTTAGGTTATATAAAACTCCACCCAAATAAGAATCTTCTGGAGATCATGTTTATGAAAGTTTGAGAAATTAAAAAAACACTTTTAATTTTAAAATACTGATTACTTTTGCAATAATTTTACCTATTTTTTATAATATATTTTGACATGTCAAAATCATATATTTATTATTTTAAAATTTAATAAGTATTTTTATGGACAAATTACAAATTTCAAACTCCTTTATATTTTGACTCTTGTAGAGTACCGTGCAGCTACGGTGCAAGTAGGCTTTGAAGCTTTTCTTAACTTCTTTTTCTTTTTAGCTTTTCGCTTAATATTATTATATGTTCCTACCGCTTAATTTAATTTTGATTTTGATTTTTATAGTTTTAAACGTAATTTATTTTTATATTTCTCCTATCTTAAAAGACTCATAAAAAAGTAAAGAAGTCAAAATCAAAACTGTTAAAAAAATATAAGTATAAAAACCAAAGTCAGCTAAAAATATAACTTGTTAAAATTGTATAGATGAAAAACCTTTCCAAAATTAAGGAAAAGCATCCGTTTAGAAATTTTTTAAAGAATTTTTTTTATCTATATTTAATAGCATTAATTTTGTCAGTATCATTAAAAAAAATTCAAATTCTTATAAAATTACAAGAATTAACATGGTAGACGAGAGACATCATAAGAACGGTAAAAAAATAATAATAATACAATTTTAAGTTGCTCAAGCTTGTATTCATTTAGTTTTGGTCTCTTAAATTTTAAAAGTTTTGGTCCCTCAAATTTTTTTCAACATAAAATATTAATCCCTCGAATTTAATAAAAATCTAAATCATTTTACACCCGATAAACATAATTAACAGTTTTAGTCAAATTTTGTCAAGGCCCTTGTAGTTTACCATACCCAAAAAACTGTCAAGTTTTGAATCCTTCTGTTAATTAACAGTATTAAAAAAAATAATATATGTGGGAAAATAGTTTATTTCTTAAGCAATTTTTTTCCAGTGACTAGGCCTTTTTTTTCCTTTAAAAAAAAAAACTGGTGCATACATGATTTCGGAATGGGAGAAGGTGGAGGAAGCATTCGCAATGCCGACAAGCTAGAAGCCTCCATCGTTGCTATTGTTATGACCAATCATTCATTGGAGGAGATGGAACCCAGAAAGAGGACGTTCTGATACTTGAGGTAATACTAAGACATCACTTAATTTGTTTTGAAATAAACACGTTACATAGATTTTGCATTTACACAGGAAATTAGAAGACGAGGCTTGAAAAATTGCAGTGGTGGTGGGAATCTCAAAAACTAATGATGATGATATGCCGGTAAGCATGCTTCAATTAAACAAAGCTGTTTAGGTGTGATACAATGTTAATTATTATTTTAGGTTATAGACAAGTCAGTTGGCTTTGATACTGCCGTTTGAGGAGGCACAACGAGCTGTTAATGCTGCTCATGTGGAAAAACAGAAAGCTCTGAGAGTGGCACTGGTGCTCTCAAGCTAATGAGACGTTACAGTGGAGTGTGTGTACATATACAAAGTTGTCGCATGTTATTATTAGCATCTGACAGACATAGTAGTAGGATAGCAAGTCCCATGTTGAGTAGTATGAGATGCTTAATGAGGTATTTAAGTACTACCTCCGGTCCTTAATATAAGACTCTGTTTGACTTTTATTTTGGTCCTAAATATAAGACCCCAATTCATTTTGTCTCTCATATTTATATATATTTTTTTCAAAGTAACCCTTCTAACAATGATAGTTCTAGTCAATACACTTGATTAGTAAGGATATTTTAAAAAAAATAATATCTATTTAGGACAAATAACTAACTCAACTTACCTCCTTAATCTCTTCAAATTAGTCAACTGGCTCTTATAATTAGTACCAGAGGTAGTATATAAGTTGGTTGACCAACCTCGATAATTAGCTTTTGGAACGGGATTCCCCATACCTAGCAGCTTCACATAATTGTTGGTCATCATCTTACCTCACTTCCTTTGGAAACATTTACTCCCATAACACAAAACGTTAATGCAATCTCTTGTTATGTTTATAGAATCATTTCAAACAGAAAAAGCCGAAAAATAACAATGACTCTAGAGTACATTGATTAGTTCTGTACAATTAGTAGTAGCAAATGACTATTTTGTGTCACCAAAATGTTCTAACAATTCAATTTGGCAGATCCTACATACATGATCCGTGCTGTTCCAAGCAATGCATCTGGTAATATATGCTGTACCCTCCTTGCTCACCAGGAAGCACAGGCTTCACACCTTAATGGGAGACATGCTTTTATTCCATTCCATGTAAATTCTTTTTCATCACTCAAATTTTTTGTATCATGCTCAAGTTCATCCTTGTACTTTGCTCAGAACTGAATTTTTTCCTCGGATTTTATATCAGTATTTCAATTTCTCATTAAGTTGCGTTTAGGTATTTGCAGAGGATAACCAAAGGGCAAAAGAGGGTTGTGATAACTGATCGGATGTGGGCAAGGACCTAGCAACATCAATGGAGAAATAGAACAGAACCATACACCAAATGGGAAGAACCATACAGAAATCATTGCGGCTAAACCTGCTGAACAATAATTCTTTTTTTTTTTGGGGTGATAATGCTGTAGCAGTTTTTTGTTTCATTTTTGCAACAGTATTTGAGAAGTGGAATTTAATTATAAGTTTTGTAAGGAAGAAGCATACAGATTGTATCAAAAAGGGAGAACCATACAGAAATCACTGTTTATAATTGGTAAGTGTCTTTTGAAAATTTCCATGCTTTTAAAAATCATATACTAGTAGGGTATTATATATAACAAACTAATAGAGTATTACATATACGCACGAATTGATTAGCATTGAGAACTAGAGTCTTGCATATTCGAGTTTGCAGACAGTGACTTCGGCAACAAGTGTGGGTACTCATCAATCATCAATCAATCAATCATCAATTATATTCTTGAAAACTTATAATACCCGGTTTATTTTAAAAACGGGTCGGGTATAACATTAAGGCATCGAAGTATATTTAATTGATGATATTTGAATAATATTTTGATTGGGATTTATGTATATTGAATTAAATGAGGAGTATCATTATTAAATGGGATTTCAATTTGAGGGTCAAATGAAGGAATTAATAATTAATTTTGAGTTTGAATGATATTAATTGGGATTTGAATATATTGAATTAAATGGGAAACATCATAATTAAATAGTATGTCAATTGAGCTTAAATAGAGAAATAAATAAATAATTTTAAATTTTTATATTTTCTTCTTAATTTTTGAATTTCTAATTCAAATTTCATTTGAATAAATAAAAAAAATTACACTTATATAAAAAGTGAATATAATTTTGAGCTGCCTTAGATAATACAATTTATTATCATTTAAAATTTAATCAAATATTTTAATCTGTGCATCGCACGGGGAATAAATCTCTAGTTACTTTTGATAAGCATCCAAATGCGTTGACAAAATATTACTTTTGATAAGCATCCAAATGCGTTGACAAAATAATAAGCATCCAAACTTGTCAGGTATTGATGGTTCAAATTTAATTTTTAAATAATTATTTTTATACGTATAGAATTTAAAATAAAGATAATAGCTTAAATATCATTTTTTTTAATTGTGAGGCACTAAACAAATAAAAGTAAAGGAAAAAAAGGAAAGGTTATGACGTATCAATTATAATTAGTAATAATTTGAATTAACTGTTTTAGTATCTATTTGTGTCAAAATTAAAATATAAAAATAATGTTATCAACCTTTACGACTATGACAAACCTAATGAAGAAAGACCTAAAGTGTCGGAAAAATGGGCCAGCTGGGTTTATTCATTTGTCCTTTTTTTTTAAGGCCCACAGGCGAAATGATACTTATGTAAGATATTGTCATGTCTAATAATGTAAGCAATAGCCGTTGGACTTAATGAAAGAGTTTTTGATCGTTTGAGTTCTTAAATTCGAGTTCGTATGAATGTATAAAATGCATTTGGGAGAAGGACCTGACAATGCACTTATCTGATCCGGTCAAATAGACATATCAGAAAATGTCTAGTGATAAAAATCCTAAGCAGAGTAAAACATTTAATCATGACACATGATATAGGAAGAGACTAGTACTTTGGAAGACGACTGAATATTTGATGAACCTTCAACTCTGTTTTAGCAGAGGCATCAGAGTCAAATTGTCCAGCAGGAAGGAGGCATGGCGGGTGAAGTTCAACTATTCTTCTCACAGGTGGCAAATCTGGTGGACGCCCAGACATTACTATTGCAGCTGTGGCTGTTGCAGCTTTAGTCCCTTTTTTATTTACTTGGATGAATGTCTTTTGAAATATGCCAAAAACATATAACTGATCTTCACCATCAAATAAAGAAGTTACCATCTCTGTTAGTTTTCCTTCAGAGAATAGCAATCTCATCCCTAGTGCCCTCAGCACCTCGGAAGCTTCCACCTCAGAAGACATACTAAATATAGGGGTAGTTATGCCATTAATATCCACTGTATACACATCAGGCTCCTCGTAAAATTCATAGTCAAATGAATGAGGATAATAGAAATGCATGGAGAAAGCACGCTTTTCTTCAGCTTGCTTTTTACACGTGTGTCCAAGCGTATGCATTTTATGAAACAGCATGGTATCAATTACTTCCATCTTGGCAGCTATGAAGGGAGCAGTCACTTTGTATTCGTTCTTACCAAGCTCTTTTCTTAGTATGATTAGATCTGCTTTCTTTCTCCTCTTCTTTTTTTTGTGGTTACTTGGATTTGCTTTCTCCTCCCATGCTCCTGTGAAGTTTAGTGCATTTGTAAAGACAAGCTTGACTGAGTTGTTGAGAGACCCCTCACGAATAAGGTCTTTAACTCGGACACTTGCCCCATTTTCCACCCATGAATTGATTTCTTGCCCCACATGAGCAGCCTGCACAAATTATATATGCCCATTTCATCAAGCACCTCATCAACAGACCAACAAGTTATTGTTCTTCTTGTTCGACTTAAACGGAACATTATATTATTACCTTGGTTTGAAAGTCCACCGGGTTCACAGCTGCTCTATAGTCAGATTCGAGAACGTGTTTAAAAGAGGGCTTGAGAGAAAGGGACTGATCAAGCCATAAGGCATTGGAGCAACGCACCCTAGGGCCAACGGCGGGATCACCATTGGCCAAGATGACGTCGGAGATTAGAGAGGCCAAGGAATTCAGATGATCGACGGAATCGGCGTTGAAGAAGTTGACAATCTGACGGCTGGTCCAACCGCGGGAGCCGGCGGCAAGGAGGCTGAGCACTACTTGTAAGGACAAGGGTGAAACCACCCTGTGTTCGTCGAATTTTTGCTCCATAAGTAGATGGTTTCCCAACGCCTCTGATTTGTCGAATACGCCGAGAGTTTTCTGATTGATCCGACCTGCTCTTCTGCTGCTGCAGTAAGAAGCCGTTTGGTTGAAGGAGAAGGAAAGGACACTCCTTTCCAGCCATGGAGAGATGAAGAGGCTGCTCCTGGGATGAAGAAGACTCAGCCGTGCCATGGAGATCATCAGACCACTTCAGGTAAAACCTAAGCTCCGGTTACTGAGATGAAAACCAAATCACAATTTAGAAAATAACTCCCTAAAAAAATCACTTTAAAAATAAATTTTGAAAAAAAAATTAATTTTCATAAAATGAGAATATTTGAATAGTTATTATCAGAATTATTTTTTTATGTTCAAATTACCAAAAATAATATAAATTAAAATGATAGTTATAACAGATTTTAATTCACATTTTTGTTTAAAGTAATAAATTAGTAACTAATATACTTTTGTTTTATCAATATAATAAATGACATATGAAATGTAATTGATTAATCATTAGTAATTAATATATGTGTATATATTTATAAAATATAAGATTAAATATATTTTTTAAAAAATGAAAATTCTAGCTCAGAAATTTTAAAAATCATGTGCCATAAGATTTTTAGAAAAATTGAATAAATATACTATCTTTGTTCCTTAATATAAGAACTAAATAACTAATTTACAAATATATAAAATTAGTTAAAATAGTTGCTTGTAATAAATAGATATTGTGTTTTCTGAAATATTCCTATTAATCATATACTCTTTTAGTCCTATTTATAAATCACTTCCAAGAAAAATCTTAAACTTTATTAACTCTAATTTAAAATTCAATAATTTTTCAACTTTATCCTTATTTTATTTGAGCACCACTATATATACATATCTCGCGGATATCAACATCTAATCTAAATATTTAATGATCTTTTAATGATTTAAACAATAGTTGGCAAAAAAGTGATTTAAACAACAAATAAAAGAGAAAAGAAAATATCGAATAGACTTTTTATGACTTCATTCAATAATAATTCATAAAAAAATAACAGAATATGTAAATTTTTCTTTTGTATTATGATATAGAATAGAATCACGTAAATTTTTCTTTTTGTGTTCTGATATAGAATGAAATCAGGAAAATAAATATCCATCTCGATTTTTGTTATATTTTATTTAACTACCAATTAAAATATTACTAGCATATCATTAGACAAAATAAAAATATATAAGTTCCTTAATTATGGGAGTAATGGTTCGCCTCTTATAATTCAACAAAAATCCATTTTTATATGTTTTAAAAATATAATTTATAATATATCAGACGAATGAGACAAATCTTTGAAAAACTTATAGGTTCTAGAGTATCAAGAAATGAATAGTCTACACTTCAAACAAAATCAGAGTATCCAGAGAGAGTGGGAGTGGAGTGATGAAAAACGCAAATATATATATAGTAATCACCCAACACAAAAGAGAGAGAGCCTTGAGAAACACCGTAACCGCACAAAAACCCCCCATATGTATAGAATCCAAATCCCAAATAGTAAAGGATGGAAGAAGGGATGTCAAAATAAGCACCAATGAAATCCCACTCTCCCAAAACACAGAAAAATGAAAAGGACAACAAAAAATGAAGATAAAATTGCCAAAGCATATGCATGAACTAAGAATGAAAGTCATCAAAAAAAAGATGTTAACGTCAACAACCAATAGCCAATTAGATGTAAAAGAAACCACCATTTAAGACTGGCACGTGAACCAATCACAAAACCACTACAAGATTTATAAGTTATATAGATAGATAGATGTAGATAGATAGTTTAGAATTTGGCTAACTATGGTTACATGCTCCGCTCTTCTTCGAGCATCATCTGAAAAATTATTAAATTATAATTTCGACGCATTTTCATATTAAGACATGGTACAAAAAACACAAAGCATAAGAATTAATATTTGATAAAGCTTAATTTTTATATATTTTATTCCAAATTAATTCAGGATTTAAATGATAATTTTGGGCTTAATTGGATTTTTATACATTATTGGATAAATTGGTTGATTTTTGGATTTTGCATAAAAATTGAGATTTTAGATTAAAAGCATAAATATTTGGTGATTTCTTATTTTTGATTTGGAATTAATTTTTTCTGTTTCTTTGAAAACAAGTCTCATATTTTTAGAAAGATTACTTTTAGAAAGTTTTGCAATCTCTTGCCTAATTTTTATGCATATCTGATATTTAATTTTTGATTATATTTGGATATAATCTACATTAATGGATGCACTTGAATTCTTGTAGGTCAAGAAAGGGGCACATAGGAAATCCAATGGTGTAAGATTGTTTCTTGGAATCTAAGCACAATCCAATGGCTAATATCAAGTGGGTCAATTAATTACTAATGAGCTTGAGTTTTAGATAAAAAAAAAAATTTCTTTTCCCTCATTATACTATTTCCTTATTTTTGGAGGAGGGAGGCACGCCTAAATATCACACTTTCCATTCCCCATTGATTCACGCGAGGAACACACTTCCATCTTCATTCATTCACGCCCAATTGAACGCCTAAGGAAATATTTCTTTCCTTCTCCCTTCGGCCGCTCAAAGGGGAAACAATTTCAATGAAAATTCACTTCCTTTCCCCACGCGCAAAAGCCATCTAGTCAACGTCATCATCAACTTCTCCATTCCACGTGCCACATACACTCATCATTTTCATTCTCCATTCTCCATCAACTATGGTGGCCATGATTCCCAACAGCGTGGAGGGAGGAGATAATACCATGGAAGCTTAAGCTTACTTGGGAGGCAACTTGAGAGGAGCATGAAGGAGACTAGAACCTTGGGCTAGCACTTGAAGATCACAAGGGAGTGATATTCCATTTATCTTTTTAATTCAAGGACTTGAAATTATTTAGTTTTAAATGATTTTAAGTTGTAATTTTATTGAGACAATTTAGTTCTAGATTGTCAATTTTATTCTTGGATTAAATTGATATTTGAATCTTATTTGTGCCAAGATACTTGTTGGAATATATGTTTAGAACCTTTACATTGTTAATTGAATTTATAATTGAGTTTTCATTATGAGTTTAATTATCAATGTGGTTTGAATTGCAAAATTTAGGTTTTTTTACCTCTTAATTGTTTAATTAAGTTGGTTGATTATCTGATTGTTTAATTGGATAATTTCAAACACAATTTGGTTTTAATAAGCTTAATTAACCAATCTTATACTGTTATGAGTTCTCTAATGGTTTAAGGGTTTTTGAGGTTGAGAGTTTCCTTTATTTCACGTAGATAATTAAGTTTATTAATTCTACTCTCTTATCACCTCTCTTTAGTCTAATTAACTGATTAAGGTTATGAAAGTTAAATTCATGCGAATCCTGAGTTGTCCTCTTTACCGTACCTGAAGAGAAATTTCTGAATTTTTACTTGCTAATTCTCTTTGCTTTCTGATTAATTTTCTTTATTCATTATTTTTATTTTCCTTAAAAAAAACCCCCACAAAATTGCATTGCATTCATTTAGTTTAATCTAATTTTCATTTAGATTTTAGGACATTTGCATCTTGCATTTAGAATTAGAATTTTATATTTTAGTTTAGGTCCAATTTATTGCATTTTTTTTATCACTTAAATTTTTACCTAAAAAAACCCATAACTTGCTCTTTGGAAGTAATGATCTAGGTCGATCCTAAACTACAAATTAATTAGGACCTAGTTTAATTGAGTGCTTTGACGACAAAAGGCATCATCAATATTGTTTAACATAAATATAATGGAAGAATATGAATGAAAACTTGTGTTAAACTAATCTATATTTAATCTGCACTCGTTTAGAGAACAAATCTAATCTGCGCTCACTTTCAATTTAGACAATAACATTAGTGATTTTTTTTTTTTGGTTTCTTCCTTTATTGATGATATGAGGAGTCATTATTGATTGCTTTTGCATGGGTCCATATATTTTTCTAGGAAACTATTCGTAATTTGTGCTCTCTTAAACTGAAATTAAATGCATATTGAAATATTATTAATACTAATACAAAAAAGTAAAATATTAATCCAATGGTTGAAAAAAGAAGAGGAGGGAAGAGGATGAAAAAATAAGAGGAGAAGTTTCGAACCGATTCTAAATAATCTATATCTTTTCTTGGTTTAAATGAGATGTTTGAAAGTAGGTTAACAGAGTATTTGAACCAATAAATATGGAGTGTTGACTCAAAAAAAAAAAAAAAGATAAATAAGGGGCACATAGGAAATCCAATGGTGCAAGATTGTTTCTTGGAATCTAAGCACAATCCAATGGCTAATATCAAGTGGGTCAATTAATTACTAATGGGTTTGAGTTTTGGATAAAAAAAAAATTTCCTTTTCCCTCATTATACTATTTCCTTATTTTTGGAGGAGGGAGGCACGCCTAAATATCACACTTTCCATTCTCCATTGATTCACGCGAGGAACACACTTCCATCTTCATTCATTCACGCCGAATTGAACGCCTAAGGAAATATTTCTTTCCTTCTCCCTTCGGCCGCTCAAAGGGGAAACAATTTCAATGAAAATTCACTTCCTTTCCCCACGCGCAAAAGCCATCTAGTCAGCGTCATCATCAACTTCTCCATTCCACGTGCCACATACACTCATCATTTTCATTCTCCATTCTCCATCAACTATGGTGGCCATGATTCCCAACAGCGTGGAGGGAGGAGATAATACCATGGAAGCTTAAGCTTATTTGGAAGGCAACTTGGGAGGAGCATGAATGAGACTAAAGCCTTGGGCTAGCACTTGAAGACTACAGGAGAGTGATATTCCATTTATCTTTTTAATTCAAGGATTTGAAATTATTTAGTTTTAAATGATTTTTAAGTTGTAATTTTATTGAGACAATTTAGTTCTAGATTGTCAATTTTATTCTTGGATTAAATTGATATTTGAATCTTATTTGTACCAAGGTACTTGTTGGAATATATGTTTAGAACCTTTGCATTGTTAATTGAATTTATAATTGAGTTTTCATTATGAGTTTAATTATCAATGTGGTTTGAATTGCAAAATTTGGGTTTTTTACCTCTTAATTGTTTAATTAAGTTGGTTGATTATCTGATTGTTTAATTGGATAATTTCAAACATAATTTCCAAAATTAATTATTTTCATTGGTTTTAATAAGCTTAATTAACCAACCTTATGCCATTATGAGTTCTCTAATGGTTTAAGGGTTTTTGAGGTTGAGGGTTTCCTTTATTTCACGTAGGTAATTAAGTTTATTAATTCCATTCTCTTATCACCTCTCTTTGGTCTAATTAACTGATTAAGGTTATGAAAGTTAAATTCATGTGAATCCTGAGTTGTCCTCTTTACTGTACCTGAAGAGAAATTTCTAAATTTTTACTTGCCAATTATCTTTGCTTTCTGATTAATTTTCTTTATTCATTATTTTTATTTTCCTTAAAAAAGACCCCGCAAAATTGCATTGCATTCATTTAATTTAATCTAATTTTCATTTAGATTTTAGGACATTTGCATCTTGTATTCAAAATTAGAATTTTACATTTTAGTTTAGGTCCAATTTATTGCATTTTTTTTATCACTTAAATTTTTACCTAAAGAAACCTATAACTTACTCCTTGGAAGTAATCCTAAACTACAAATTAATTAGGACTTAGTTTAATTGAGTGCTTTGACGACAAAAGGCATCATCAATATTATTTAACATAAATATAATGGAAGAATATGAATGAAAACTTGTGTTAAACTAATCTATATTTGATCTGCACTCGTTTACAGAACAAATATAATCTGCGCTCACTTTCAATTTAGACAATAACATTAGTGATTTTTTTTTTTGGTTTCTTCCTTTATTAATGATATGAGGAGTCATTATTGATTGCTTTTGCATGGGTCCATATATTTTTCTAATACAAAAAAGTAAAATATTAATCCAATGGTTGAAAAAAGAAGAGGAGGGAAGAGGATGAAAAAAGAAGAGGAGAAGTTTCGAACCGATTCTAAATAATCCATATCTTTTCTTGGTTTAAATGAGATGTTTGAAAGTAGGTTAACAGAGCATTTGAACCAATAAATATGGAGTGTTGACTCAAAAAATAAAAGAAACATAAATAAGGACAGGTATATATGATATGAGTACTACAAATCCTTTATTGCTTTATATATTTAATATATAAATGACTAACTATTTTCAGGTTTATTTGGAAAAACAATAAACTGAGAAAAGTTTTTACATCTTTCCAATTATATTCCACCTCCCGAACATAAAAAAATGATGACTTTAGAATTTAAACCTGTTATTCCACAAAGCAAATTCAAGGTCTCGTGGCTTCCGAAGGTGACTTTCAACATTTCTGACTAATAAAGTTGATTAAAAACTGCAGATATAAAAAAATCCGTAAAAAAAAAAAAACTGAATCTGTTTTAAAAGAATTGGAGGGATAACAAAATTTTTACAAGAATGACTATACATATATTTAAGTTAAAATAATCATTAAATTGTAATATTTACATCTCAACAATTTCTATGTAAATCTCAACAATCTCTTCATTTACAATTATAAATTCAAATTAAGAGGGCTATCTAAAATCTCTCTATATCGAAATCTCAACAATCTCTTTGCTTTAATTTAAATGAAGAGGAAATTCAATGTAAATAATCTCAACAATCTTAACCATGTTTTATGTGCATTTATTTCATATTGAAAATATCTATAAATAAATGTGCAAAATTACCCCCAAAGGACTAATTAAATGCCAACAACATTTCTTTTCTTTTTTTTCTTTTGCCAGCAAATGCTAACAACATTTTGACTAATAAAGTTTACCGAAAATTGTAGTTATAACAAAACGTGTAAAAAGAACATATACTCAAATTAGAATAGTCACTAAATTGTGATATTTACATTTTAACAATATCCATGTAAATCTCAACCATCTCTTCACTTTATTCACGAAAAATCATTTATCATTAACGTTTACATCTCCCAAAATGACACTTGAATACTTTGTAAATTTCAAGAGAAGAATATTATCTGCAGACTAGGTACTAAACGGTTTTTCGAACAAAAAAAAAAACACATCTAGTTAGATTTAATCCCCCAAGTGTTCGAGGTGCATATTTGATTATATGATTTTTGGCTTTTCGTGCATCCAATATTTTAATATATTTTACCCAGAATATGTTATTTGATATATTATGTTACAAATTAGTATAGCGTGAAATCCCTGGGGAAAAAAAGAGAGAATGTTGTGTCGATGAATAGTTATTCGGATATAATTTTGCTGTGGATGGTTTGTTAAGAAGTATTTTATGGTTTTATTTATTTATTTTTCTTTGTGCTTGATTATTTCTTTCTGTTATGATTTTGTTTTGAAACTCATAAGGAGGTTAGAGAAAATTTGAAAATGATTTCTCTCAACAAAATAATTTTTTTGGAGAAACAAACTGTATTTAAAACATTTTGTATTTAATATATTCTTGAGTATCTCTAGAAATCAAGGAATGGACCTCTTCGAATTGTAGTAATTTTTAATTTTTAATTAAGCTAAGAACTAAATAACTAAATCAGTGACATCGGTGAGATCTACGTTTGGCCCTCTTTTCTGATAATCTGGACTTCAGATGGATTTGTAAGAGTAAGACTTTCTTCCAAATGGATTTATGCACTTTAATCTTTATGGCAAGAGAACTCAAACAAAACAAAACACTAAGCTCCTCTTTAGTAGGAAATATTAAAAATGACAGATAAGGATTGAGATTGAAAATGCAAAACTATATTAAAAAGATGTTTAGTATAAATAATTGTATGATACTTGGGATTAGAGAAATCTATATATACGGGATTGGAGAATACCATAAGGGGAGGTGGTATTCTCCAATCCTATCTATATGGGATTGTCTAATCTCATGTGATAAGAAATCACTCATGCTAAGCATTCTTTTAACATATATTTTTAACCCAAATCTCAATCCTTATCCCTTATTTTCAATAGTTCGTACCAAATATAATCTAAATGTTATCTTGCTTATATATATATATATATATATATATATATATAAAACTTCATAGAATGGAATGAACGACTTTTTTTTTAATATATAAAACCTCATTAGAATAGATGAACAGCCTTTTTTGATATAAAACTTCCCAAAATGGAATAAAAAATGCAGAAAAACACTTGCCTCAAGCATCAATCCAATGGAGACATACATAAGCAGATTATGTTCTCTAGAATGCTCCATGTATAATCTCGGGTGTTTGGCCCATTGGTCAAAGGATCATTCTTTGCGTCTCCTTCTCTCGCGTACCTTCTTATCATTTTCCCCGCCCTCTGTCATCATCTTTTTTTTTTTTCAGTGGTTCATACTCTCTTTCATGCACTACCACTCGCCTTTCTTGCACCGAAAATTTTTTTGCACCCAGAGTCGGATTAAATGCCTCGGGTGGCTATATTTAGGTGAGAGCTTCGTCATGAAAGTGGCTTCGTTCTCCCAAAAAGCATTGCAGTGGTCCAGTAATGTTTTTTGAAGGCACGATGTATGTACCGCTGTCAATACATGGCAAGAAGAAAGAACTTCAACGGTATCCATGTTATAATTAAGCAAATATGAGGACGAGGACCAATGACGAACATTGTGTTCACGGAGGAGAAGAAAGGGGTTTTTGTGATCAGAATGGCGGAGGTGTTCAGCGATGAAAGATGGGGTTTTGAAGGGATTTTTCCATTCTTTACACACAGATTGAAATCGAACAAGGGATTTGACAGGAAGCCTTTTGAGGATGTTGATGATAATCTCGAATGGCAGAAAGGGGTTGTCGCCTCCGCTCGCCATCTGCCTGCGGAAGGGAATTAGGATTTCGGAATTGGCACTCATGGGAAGAGGAGGAGTCGAGCAAGGATCTGAAGGACATTTTACATTGACTTCAAGTTCATACGCTGTCTCACATTTAAATAAATGTTTTCTTCTTTTTGTTTGGTTAGGCTGCATTGAAAAAGTAACTTGTAGCTCTTTGACTTAAAAAAAGAAGAAGAGAGAGAGAGGGGGGTAGCTTGTGGATAAGGTTATAAAAAATGAGTAATTTGCGGATCATTTCATCCTACTAATATATTTTTTTTATTTGAATGACATTAGGGTAAAAAAAAACACCACAAGGTTTATAGGTTATATAGATAGATAGATATAGCTAGATAGATTACTAAAAATAAAATAAAATAATATGATAATTATAACATATTTTAATTCATATTTTTGTTTAAAGTAATAAATTAGTAACTAATATAATTTTTTTATCAATATAATAAATTATCTATAAAATGTAATTAATTAATAATTAGTAATTAATATATGTGTATATATTTATAAAATATAAGATTAAATATATTTTTAGAAAAATGAAAATTCCAGATCAGAAATTTTAAAAATCATGTGTCATAAGATTTTTAGAAAAATTGAATAAATATACTATTTTTGTCCTTAATATAAAAAATAAATAACTAATTTGCAAATATAAAAAAATTAGTTAAGTTAATTGTTTGTAATAAATAAATATTGTATTTTCTAAAATATTTCTATTAATCACATACTCCTTTAATTTGGTCCTATTTATAAATCACCTTTGACATGTTTCACACAGATTAAGAAAAATCTTAAACTTTATTAACTCTAATTTAAAATTCAATAATTTTTCAACTTTATCATTATTTAATATACATTATACCTCATATAAACAAAGTCAACACAAAATTATATATCAATACAAAAAATTTCTCTTGATGCCCTATAAATAGGACAAAAAATGTCTTCTCTCTGGCATATAAATAAGACTAGAGGAGTATATTGAGATTACCCATTAATGAAAACTTTTTAACATGTACAATTATCATATGGATTACTTAAGGGCAAAATGAATAAATATAAAAAAAATAGAATAGATTGAAATATTATATTTAGGATAAATTGAACTTCTAACTAGACGACAGGTAGCATGTAAGATCAATTTATTATTTATATAATTAATAATTGATGTGTGTGTATATTTATAAAATATAATATTAAATATCCTTTTTATATCCCAAACTGGGAGTGATAATATGGGCAAGCCTGCAGGTTGCGGGTTGGACATTTGACGAGTTAGGATTAGGCAATATAGATTAAAAAAGCCTGTGTGTGGTGGGCTGGCTTTTAGCCAACTCGCGAGCTATTATTTTTTCATTTTCTTATTTTCTAAATATTTTTTGGAAGAATGACCCAAAAAAAATAAAAATTACTAAATCCCAAATCAGGTTTAGTAACAACACTTTACTTGATGTTGACAATATTGAATTTACAAATGACCACAAATTTTTGTTAACATTCCTTATTTGGTATTTATAAATTTTTGGCTTCTTTTTTTGTGTCCTTTTTTCATATTTTTTCTCATATAGTTGAACAAAATATGACAAAATATTTCTTTTTTCTTCAAATATTTGGTTGAAAACACTAAATAAATGATATAGGTAATTTTTTTAATTTTTAGATACGATACAAAATGTAATAATATAATTATAATAATTAGTAAAATTGAAAATAATAAAAAATAAATAAATGCAGTTTGGAGGTGCATGTTGGCTTTCAGTTAACCCTAATATGTCATTTTTGGGTGGGTCTCCATCGATGATTTGTGTATATATATTTAAAAATGATTTTGTGAAAAAATATGGTGTTGGGATAATTTTTTGGGACCCATTTATAAAAATTGTTATCATTTGCTTATCAGTTATTATCAAAACCAATAGTAATATTGCAACATATCCCTATTTACAATTTTTTTACTTCTAAGATTTTTTGTTGTTGTAATTTTTCTTAATTTCTCTCTAAAACCATAATTTTATGTTCCCTCCAAAATTATGGTTTGAAGAAGCACCCAAACACCTCATGAAAAACTCTGCTCAAGTAAGAATCTTCTGGAGATCATGCCCCGTTCTGAATACACAAAACTTACTTTTTGTATGATAAAAGTTTAGGAAAATAACAAAAAACGAGGCCTCTTCAAATAATGATGACTATTTTTATAATAATTTTAATTATTTCCGTTATCTTGTAATATATTCAAAATCCGTGAAAATCACCTATTTACCAGAAATTTAACAGATATTTTTTGTCTTTTTTTTTTTTTAACCTTTGACCATTATACAAATTGCAAACTCCTTTATATTTTGACTCTTATGGAGTTTGTAATTTGTATAATTTCCGTTTTTCTTTCTTTTTTTAAAGCTTTTGGCTTAATATTATTTTATATTCCTACACTTTAAGTTAATTTTTATTTTATTTTTTTATAGTTTCAAATGTAATTTTTTTATAGTTTCGCCTCTTTAGAATAAAAACTCATAAAAAGTAAAGAAGTCAAAATCAAAACTGTTAAAAATGTAAAAATCAAAGTTGGTTAAAAATATAGCCTGTTAAAATTGTATAAGTGCCAAAGGGAAAAATTTTCAAGAATTAAGGAAAAGTGTCCGTTTAGAAATTTCTTTTTAAAAATTTTTTGCCAGTTAGAAATATTTTTATTGAAGAATTTTGGTTTTGATATTTATATTTAACAACATTAATGTTGTTAATAACATTAATATCAAATGCAAATTCTTGTAAAGTTATAAGAATTAACATGGTAGACGAGAGAAATCATAAGAACATTAAAAAAAATTAATATAATTTATGTGGTCATTTACACATGATCGAGTGCACACTGCAGAACTAAGAGTCCGAAGGGGTATTGATACCTCATCCCAATGTCCCTTTGGATGTGAAGAAGCTGAAGATAGGATGCAATTGATCAGAAGAACGTTGGAAATCTGTAGTCGCACCAAACAAGTAGTTAGAGTTCTCTTCTTTGCAAGAAGCTAAATGGGTTAGATGGAATTTTAAACATGAAGCAAAATTCCTTTTGATATTCCTCGATTTCCAATCCTAATATCCAAGAAATTTAATTTTCCATTGAATTTAGGACACATAACACATTAATGTTTATATTATATCTCTTAATATCTATACGAGGAAATTAACTTCATCTTATACATAAAGTACCCTACTCTGAAAAAACCTCCCTCCAATGCCACGTCATCATGGCCGGCCGCCACGTCATCACTAGCCATCTCCACCTCATCACTAACGTACCATGTCATCACTAGCCACCTCCACGTCATTGCCACATCACTCCTCCTCGCCATGTCATCTTCAAATATTTTCACCTTAAATGTGTCTTCTTCAAAGTTCGAACTCGTGACCACCTCCTTTTGTGTTCCATTTTCTTGTAGCTGAGCCGGATTGAATTTGTTTATTACTATTGTAAAATAAAATATATATTATTATATTACACTTTATAAAGTTGCCGCTGAAAGTCAGACCTTCAGCGGCGACATTAATTTTCGCCACTAAAAGTTTACTTTCAGCGGCAACTATAGAATGTCACCGCTGAAAATAAACCCAGTGATTACACCACCTTCTGCTCAAAGGTATACTTTCAGCAGTGACATTCTATGGTCACCGTTGAAAGTCAGACTTAGAGTCACCGCTAAATGTCAGACCTTCAGCGGTGACCATAGAATGTTACCTCTGAAAGTGAACCCAGTAATTACATCACATTCTACTTAAAGGTATACTTTCAGTAGTGACAAAAAAAGTCACTGCTCAAAATTCACTTTCAGTGGTGACTTTTTTTGTCTCCACTGAAAGTCGTCACCTAAAATCTTTTTTATTTTTGGTAGTGTATGCTAGTGTTGGACAAAATTCATATCCATGTGAATCTGCTTCGTGCAACAACAATTGTTGGAGCTCTTATCCTTCTGGTAGTCGTGGCAACCATCTTTTTTTACCCTTAAAAGGAGACAACAAAGAGGTGAGGCTTCTCTTTATGATTCACACATATACATATACACAATTCTAGTTGATCATGTGAAACAACCAACCACAAGCTTTTTTATGATCTCAAATCAGGAACAGGTCCAATTGAGACCTCACAGCCAATTGAAAATTTTGAAAAACAAAAAGACACATCCCTGCAAGTAATCAATAGACAATACTTATACGTACTATGATGTGATGTCCTCAAAATGACCAATAACTTCAGTACAATTATCGAAAAAAGTGGGTTTGCACAGTTTTTTGGGCTAAATCGGGGAAACTCCTGTAGTAGTTAAAATGCCCTCTTCATCATCAGTTCAAGGTCATCAACGATTCCAAGCCGAGGTAAAAATGAGCAATGGACCAAAATCACATAAGTTCTAATTTTAATCGAAAAGCATGCATGTTTCTATGTTTAAGCATGGATGTGATAATGCTTTTCAGGTTAAACTTTTAATGAGAGTTCATCACAGAAATCTTACTTCCCTTATTGGGTATTGCAATGAAGAAATCAATAAGGGGCTTATATATGAGTACATGGCCAATGGTAACTTAGAAGTGTACTTTTCAGGTTTGTTGGTGCAAATCCTTTTTCTTGTTACTAATGGTCTAAAAATGGAAAACTGTAAGCATAGAAAGTTATGGAGTTTGATTCCGCAGGAAAAGGCAGCGGATTGAAGTTCCTGACATGGGAAGACAGACTTTGTATAGAACTGGATGCAGCACTAGGTCAAAATACGAAGCAAGTTACTTGTGTCTTCAATTTTCATTTCTCAAATCTTTCTAATTCAATGGTATTTTCTATAAATTTTGGCTTAGGCTTGGAGTATCTGCATAATGGATGTAAGCCACATATAATCTAGAGATGTAAAATCTTCAAACATCTCGCTGAATGAAAACTTCAGAGCTAAAGTAGCAGACTTTTGCTTATCAAAAACCATCCAATTCCCAACTAATAGTGGAACTCATGTGTCAACTATTGTTATGAATTCTCCTGATTATATAGACCCTGAGTAAGTCCTTCCAATAATTATGTTGCTGAAAAAAGAAAAGTGATAGTGGGATTAAGTTATTCTAAGTTATATATTCTTTGCCTTGTAGGTACTATATAACTAACAGATTGACCAAGAAAGGCAATGTTTATAGTTTTGGAACAGTTCTTTTTGAGATAGTCCCAAGCCTAACTATTATATCGAGAAACCATGAAAAATCTCACACTAGTCATTGGGTCAGCGTCCTACAGGTTTCTAAAGGGGATATCAAGGCTATTGTTGACTCAATAGTAAGTGGAGACTTTGATAGTAACTCTGCTTGGAGAGCTGTGGAAATGACAATGACTTGTGTGTCTCAAAACCCCTAACAACAGGCCAACCATGAGTGACGTAGTGAATGAGCTAAAGGAGTGTTTGGCAACAGGAGTAGCTAGAACCAAACGCTGATACAAGAGACTCAGTTGAATATGACAAGTTCAGAATTCTCTCCCTTGGCCGGGTAGCTACTAGCTTGGCTCATGGAAGCAGTACCTTGTAGGATATATGTAAGGACAAATTTTGGGTGAAACTCGGGAAGTTTCTGTTGTCTTACTAAAACCAAGATTTAATAGTGAATAATTATGAGTTTGCTGTGGCACTAGGTTATCACTGCTTCTTATTTATTATATATATGCTATAGATCACCCTAATCGCATATTATGATGAATGAAAATCACGTATGTTGAAACAAAAATCACGTCTGTGATTTAAAGATGTTGCAACAAAAAAAGGAAAATGCGTTTGCATTATCTACCATTGAAACTGGAAATATTAATACAAAGCTATTGAAGGGATAAAGGTTTGTGGTAATAAATGATCCTTGAAGGTTATT